>NC_057803.1:491201372-491418447 GCF_018294505.1 Triticum aestivum | reverse complement strand
GAGTCCACGGAGGGCTCCACCCACAAAGGGTAACGGTTGCGCGAGTCCACACAGGGCTCCACCCACGAAGGGTCCACGAAGAAGCAACCACCCACAAAGGGTCCACGAAGAAGCAACCTTGTCTATCCCACCATGGCCATCGCCCACACAGGACTTGCCTCACTAGCGGTAGATCTTCACGAAGTAGGCGATCTCCTTGCCCTTACAAACTCCTTGGTTCAACTCCACAATCTTGTCGGAGGCTCCCAAGTGACACCTAGCCAATCTAGGAGACACCACTCTCCAAGAAGTAACAAATGGTGTGTAGGTAATGAACTCCTTGCTCTTGTGCTTCAAATGATAGTCTCCCCAACACTCAACTCTCTCTCATAGATTTGGATTTTGTGGAAAGAAGATTTGAGTGGAAAGCAACTTGGAGAGGCTAGAGATCAAGATTCATATGGTAGGAATGGAATATCTTGGTCTCAACACATGAGTAGGTGGTTCTCTCTCAGAACATATGAGTTGGAATGGTGTATGTGTTCTGATGGCTCTCTCTTCGAATGAAGAGGAGGTGGAGGGGTATATATAGCCTCCACACAAAATCCAACCGTTACACACATTTTTCCAATCTCGGTGGGACCGAATCAACAAACTCGGTCGGACTGAAAATGTAAACCTAGTGACCGTTAGAGATTTTCGGTGGGACTGACATGCAACTCGGTAGGACCGATATGGTTAGGGTTTGGGCATAACGTAATCTCGGTGAGACCGATTACACAAACTCGGTGAGACCGAATTTGGTAATTAGCTAACCAGAGAGTTGGTCAGGCAAACTCGGTGGGACCGATTTGCTCTTTCGGTGAGACCGAAAAGTTACAAAGGGGAAACACTGAATTTACATTGCAATCTCGGTGGGACCGATTCGCTCTTTCGGTGAGACCGAAAAGTTACGAAAGGGAAACAGAGAGTTTGCAATCCCATCTCGGTGAGACCGAGATCCCTATCGGTAGAACCGAATTGCTAGGGTTTGGCAGTGGCTTATGACAAGTGAAACTCGGTGGCGCCGGATAGGAAGAATCGGTAGGACCGAGTTTGGCTTAGGGTTTAGGTCATATGTGGATATGGGAAAGTAGTTGAGGGTTTTGGAGCATATCACTAAGCACATGAAGCAAGAGGCTCATTAGGCAACACCTCATCCCTCCTTGATAGTATTGGCTTTTCCTAAAGACTCAATGTGATCTTGGATCACTAAAATATAAAATGAAGAGTCTTGAGCTTTTGAGCTTGAGCCAATCCTTTGTCCTTAGCATTTTGAGGGTTCCACTTTCACATCCATGCCATGCCAATCATTGAGCTTTCCTGAAATAATCATCTTGGAATAACATTAGCTCAATGAGCTATATGTTGTTATGAATTACCAAAACCACCTAGGGATAGTTGCACTTTCAATCTCCCCCTTTTTGGTAATTGATGACAACATATAGATCAAAGCTTCGACAAATGATAATAAGCATGAAATATATCGTCGCTTTTAGAAGTATGTGATAAGTAAGAGCTCCCCCTAAGTTTGTGCATATTTAAAATTTGCTTTGGACTGCAAATGCACAAGGAGTTAGAGTCATGGGTTACTCTTCCATGTCACATACATCTTGGTGGAGCGCTTAAAATGATAAGAATGAAATACATGCACTCATCACCAAGAATAGTGAATGATCACATAAGATAGATAAGATAATAGCATTAAGCAAGCATTAAGTGTAGCTTATGATCAAACACATGATCATCAATGTCTCACAGGCAATGACATAGTATCTCAAGCACTCAAAAGCAATCAAGGTTCAAAAAACCACCAAATAAAGCAAGAGAGAAAAAAGCAACACTCTCTCTCGAAGCCTATGATCTATACATTTTTCTCCCCCTTTGGCAACAAGTTACCAAAAAGTTCCTAGAAAATGCATAGTGCTAGATTGACGCTCAGGCTTGATCTTCAGGTGGTGGTGGAGTCCGGATCACTCCAAGGACGAAGGCTTCTGTAGATGCTGAAGTAGACGCTGGAGTTGGAGCTGAAGTAGATGCTGGAGCTGGTGGAACTGAGGCTGTAGCTGGTGCTGAGGTGGTGGCTCTGGTGGTAGCAACTGGCACGGCAGACGACCTCGGACCTCGTGGCACTCTGGCAAAGGCATCAGTGGTAGTCCTGCCTCTCCTCTCCTGCATGTCATCCTGGAGCTGCTCCACTGCAGTCTGAATCTCTGTCACCTTGACATCCAAGTCATAGAACTTTTGTTCCATGATCCTCTCTAAGCTTGCCTGGTTCTGAGTTAGGGTGGCTAGTCCTTTCTCAATCCGCAGGGTGGATGCAATCAGGTAACCAAGCTTCTCTTGTTTAGTTTTCAAGAAATACTCAGATGCCTCCTCTTGGCTTGGCATCTTGGCAGCTTTCTCCTTCCTTGCCTTCTCCTTCTTTGCTTGTGCTTGGCCAGATGATGGCTCATTCTCAGTCATGACAACTTGATTGTCCTCAAAATCTGGACGGATGGGCAGGTGTTCCTTGTCCAATAAATATATGCCCATGCCCATCTTAGAGTTGATGAGCTCCTAAATTTGAGGTGCATATCCACAGCTCCTCTTCTGATCTGCTGCAGTCCTCTTAATAGTCTCTACTATGAGGCTCATGACCTTGAACTTCTGTGGCACATCAAAGACGTGAAGCAAGTTGATTGCATGACCTCTGATCATCTTGTGATCTCCAGACTTGGGCAAGAGAGTGTGCCTCAATATCCAATTGATTGTTGGCAGCCCTGACAGAAGATAGTGCACTGAGCCAAATTTGAAAGTGTCAAGAGCTTCATTTGGAATTTCCTTGTACATGTTGGACATTGAGTTGTGGTCCATCTTCTTCTTGGCATAAATGTCCAAGTCATCTGCTTGCTCCTCTGGGGCATTGATCAACTTTGCCCATTCCTCAACAGTTGATTGGTACCTCGTACCTTCAGACATACATGTGATCCTTCCATCTGGGTAGAAGTGTGCTGTGGAGTAGAATTTCATGATAAGCTCCTTGTTCCATTTTGTGAGCTTCTTCCCAACAAAGTCTGCAACTCCACATGCACTAAAGCTGTCATACACTCCAGGGTAGTGTTCCTCATTTTCCTTCATGTAGGTCCAGTCGACCCATCTCATGTCACAAACAATGGACTTCTTATCTAGCAGCACTGTCTCATAGAAGTCCTGCTGTTCCTTGGTGTGAAATCTGTAATCCACAGCAGTCCTTCTCCTTGAAGCATACGGGTCTGCTTCTCTCCACTTCCTCAGCCCTGAATCTCTCCTGAGCTTCATGTCCTCAGCCACAGGATGAGCATCGTTGTGGTCTGGGATCTTGGGCTTGAGCTTTCTAAGAACTTGCTCTTCATCCTCTTCTTCAGCAACAGTCTCAGGCACTGGGGCCTTGTTCTTCTCAGCTGCAGGAATGCTCCTTGTATTCCTCTTTGGTTTTGGCTTGGAGGCAGCTTTGGGCTTAGATGCAGTAGCCCCTCATCTTATGGTATCACCCATCAGCTTGGGTGCCTTAGGTGCTGGTGCAGCTACCTCTTCTTCCTCTTCCTCTTCCATGATGGAAGCCTTTCCTGGCACTCTGGCTACGGTCTTCTTGACCCTTTCCTTCCTCTTCTTGCCTTCTGCAGCAACTGGCTCCTTGGAAGTGGGCTTCTCAGTTGAGGCTCTAGCCTTTGACATAGGCTGCCTGCCTGCTGGCCTTTTGATCTTTAGACCTGGCTTTGTGCCTTGAGCTGGCTCAACTCTCTTTGATGTGGCCTCTTCCTCTGCCACATAATCTTCATCTTCGGAGTCTGAAGTTCTCTTCTTCCTCTGTCTGGTGGCAGCTTTTGGCAGATTGCTTGGGGTACTTCTGCTGCCATCATCTGAAGAGCTGGAGGGACTAGTGCCCTCACTCATCTGCACTTGCTGCTCTGACAAGTTCTGGCTGTCACTCTGATCAGACATGCTGCAAGCTCTGACTGCTGACCCTGTGAATAGTTTATAGATGAGGTAGAATAGATGAGCATCACAAAATGCAGAGATTTTTGCAGAAGAATGATTCGAAAATTTAGTTTTAGTTTCCCACTGAAATCATCTCGGATCTACCGATTTTTAAACTCGGTGATACCGAAGCAGTTTTGGCACCTAAACTAGTGAACTCGGTCAGACCGAGTCACAGTTCGGTGGCACCGAGACTGCTAGGGTTTCACAGAGTTCCAAAATCGGTCACACCGATAAGTAATTTTCGGTCAGACCGAGTCTCACTTGTGCAATGGCATAAGCCAAATCGGTGGGACCGAGTTTTTCAACTCGGTGGGTCCGAGATGGTTTCGGCGGAAACCTAACCCTAAAATTTTCGAATCAAAGCTAATCTACGGGCGTATTGACTGGATAGGAGTGTTTCAATCGTGGCAAGAATCATGATGATCACAATGTGCTGAGAATTGGATTGGAGAATAGCACAAAGATCGAGTCCATACCCTAGCTCGGCGGAGACTCGCTACGGCGGCAACGGCGGGGCAGAATTCTCGTTGACGGCGACGGAGACCAGCGACTGGAGGCGGCTGGCGGCGAGAAGACGATCCGGAGACCACGTTGGCAGAGCAGGCTATCGCGTGGGCGAAGGGGTTCGGAGAAATTTCCAAATTTTGCCCGTGACTATATATAGCCCGACCCTGTCTGTGTGACCGAGTGGAACAACTCAGTGGCACCGAGATTCATAACTGCATGCAGTTACTGAAACTCGGTGTGACCGAAATGTTCAAATCGGTTGCACCGAGATCGAAAACCTAGATCAACTTAATGATCTCGGTAGGACCGAAAGTGGGGTATCGGTCAGACCGAGAATCATAAAGAGGTTTTGGAAGTTTAAGTCTATGACGAATCGGGGACTCCGAGCGCTCCTCACACAGAGTGGTTCGAATCTGACTTGATCAAATTTTGTGATGCAGCATGAATAGAGTTTGAGACGAGAAAATCATAGATAGCTAGAGGAGGTTCTTAGGCATTCTTGTCCATCCACTTGGCAAAGGAAATAAACCCAAATGATCAAAACAACAAGTGGATGTCCTCGAATGAGTAAAATATGCAACCAGCATGCTCACACAATAAGATGGCAAATGAAGTATGTGGCAAGGCATGCACAACCAATTCTAGCATCTATCAAGCAATTTGTGATGACAAGGTCATCTATATATGAGTATATTGACTTAGGAGTCAAGTGAGAACACTTGATCATAGGTCATACTCATCGTTTAAGCTCAAGTGGGGTTACCACTTTTACATAAAGCATTGTTGTGTTCACATCTTCAGAGTTGCTTTAGCTCAAGTCTTAGAGTAAAGCTCCCCCTAGATGTGATATCCCCCCTTGGAGGGATGAACTAACCTTGGGTTTCGTCGATGATGACTTCATGTAGATGTTGAAGATGTGGATGCTCAATGTTGATGTAGATCACTTGGAGCTATCCATTTGAGTGAATTGCACTTTCAATACCTACATGGGTTAGTCCCACAAGGAACAAACAAGGATATCCATAGACATAGAGTGATGCACACACAAGATGATGTCCATGAAAACTTTTAGGTTACCTTGTCCCTTGTCTTACCAACAAGAGGGTTTGTGACTCCTTGAACTAGTGCAAGATGTGGAAGTTGATTGCACTTGTTCTTGCCAAAATTATAAGAGTGAAGTATGTTGGCGGAATCACCCTCAAGAACTCTCTAGTTCTTCTTCTTTTGGATCCACACCATCTTGATGGGAATCCTTGGAGTTGTAGTCGTACTTGATGAAGTGGAACTTGAAGTAGTCTTGGGAATCCACTTGACTAAGGTCTTAGGAGCTTCTTCAAATGCGTCAATTTCCTCTTGAAGCTTGTCCTTGCCTTTTTGCTTGTAGTCTTGTGGTGGAAGATCATCTTGAGCTTGTGTCCCCTTGAAAGAAGTATCATACTTCTCTTGTTGAGGAACAAACTTTGTCTTGGGGTATTGATCTTCTTCCCACTCAACTCCATTGGCATTGAACTTTCGTTCAAAACCAACGCCTTGATTCTTCCAGTGCATTCCTTGCTTGCGCACAATTTCCTCGAATTGCTTGCTCCCGGCAAGGCTTTTGTACACTCCTTTCTCTATAATTCCCTTCAATAAGCTATTTTCTTGCTCAAGTGTAACTTGGCTAAGAGAGTCATTAGTGGAATCAAGAGAACTACTAGAAGCAACAATATTGGATTTAGCATGATCATTGTTACTGCTAGAGGAAGAATCTTTCTTGCTCTTGTTACTAGACTTGACTTGAGGCATGTAAGTGGATAAGAGTAAACGCTTGGCAATGTAAGAAGAACTTTTCTTGCGGAGATCATCATTGATTGCTTTTAAAAACTCATGCTCTTGCTCAAGATTGAGCTTTTCAAAGCGTAATTTCTCATGAGCTCTTAAAAGTTCTCGATGATCTTCGAAGATAGTTTCATGAGCTAACTTAAGAGTGTTTAGTTCTTTAGTTAGAGCCTCAATCTTTTCCTTATCATTGTCATTCGTTTTATCTTGATTAGCATGATTAATTGACGTTTCATCATAGTATTCATCACTAGAGTTGTCAACAAGCAAATCATCACCTAACAAGTCATCTTCATCACTATTGAAATCAACATACTCGGGGTGTGTTACCTTAGGACCTTTGGCCATGAAGCATCTTCCAATTCCTTCATTTGGTGAGTCAAATATGTCGTAGGAGTTGGTTGACACAAGTGCTAGACCGGCAACACCTTCATCTTGAGTATCTTCAGAGTCGGAGTGATAACTTCTCTCGGAGTGGCTGTCGGAGTCGGAGCCGGATACCCATTCACCAACATGAGCTTGATGTCTTCGTCTTGTGTAGCTCCTTGATGATTTTTCCTTCCTTTCCGAATCCTTGCTTCTCCGTGAGTATCTTCGTTCATAACGATCATCTCTACTCCTTCTCTCTCTTGGTGGTGATTCTTTGCTTCTTCTTTTTGGAGAATCTTCTCTTCTCTTGTAGGGTGCCGTACACTCATTGGAATAGTGTCTGGGTCTTCCACAACTGTAGCAGTTTCGCTCTCGACTAGAAGATCTTTTGTCATTGTAGGACCTTGACTTGAAGCTTCTATCTTTGCTTCTACTCTTGTAGAACTTGTTGAAGTTCTTCACCATTAAGCTCAATTCTTCATTGAAGTCTTGTTTCTCACTTGATGATGTAGGGGCTTCACATGAGGCTTTATAGGCACCACTTGATTTGTTGTGAAGTTCCTCTTTATCCTTAAGTGACATCTCATGAGCAACAATTCTTCCAATCACCTCCGTTGGCTTGAGATCTTTGTAATTGGGCATCATTTGGATCAATGTGCACACGGTATCATATTTTCCATCCAAGGCTCTTAGAATCTTCTTGATGATGAATCTATCGGTCATCTCTTCACTTCCTAAGCCGGCAATCTCATTTGTGATGAGAGCAAGCCTAGAGTACATTCCAGCGACACCTTCACCATCCTTCATCTTGAACTTGTCAAGTTGGCTTTGAAGCACATCCAACTTGGATTCCTTGACGGAGTCGGTACCTTCGTGCATATCAATCAAAGTGTCCCAAATTTCCTTCGCATTCTCAAGACGGCTGATTTTGTTGAATTCTTCGGGGCACAATCCGTTGAAGAGAATATCACAAGCTTGAGCATTGTATTGCAACATCTTCAACTCATCTGCGGTAGCTTCACGGTTTGGTTCTCTCCCATCAAAGAAGTCACCTTGCAAACCAACACACACAATAGCCCAAACGGCGGGGTTATGTCCAAGAATATGCATTTTCATTTTATGCTTCCAACTAGCAAAATTAGTACCATCAAAGTAGGGACCTCTACGGTGATAATTTCCCTCGCTAGACGCCATACTCTCCTAGGTTGTGAAACCAAGGCTATGACCACCAAAAGCTATGGAGATCAAAGCAAATGGAGACCAAAGCTCTGATACCATTTGTAGGATCGAAAGTATGTCTAGAGGGGGGTGATTAGACTACTTGACCAATTAAAAACTTAACCTTTTCCCAATTTTAGTTCTTGGCAGATTTTAGCTATTTTAGGACAAGTCAAGCAATCATCACACAATTCAAGCAAGCATGCAAAGAGTATATTGGCAGCGGAAAGTAAAGCATGCAACTTGCAAGAATGTAAAGGGAAGGGTTTGGAGAATTCAAACGCAATTGGAGACACGGATGTTTTTCCCGTGGTTCGGATAGGTGGTGCTATCCTACATCCACGTTGATGGAGACTTCAACCCACAAAGGGTAACGGTTGCGAGAGTCCACGGAAGGCTCCACCCACAAAGGGTAACGGTTGCGCGAGTCCACACAGGGCTCCACCCATGAAGGGTCCACGAAGAAGCAACCACCCACAAAGGATCCACGAAGAAGCAACCTTGTCTATCCCACCATGGCCATCGCCCACACAGGACTTGCCTCACTAGCGGTAGATCTTCACGAAGTAGGCGATCTCCTTGCTCTTACAAACTCCTTGGTTCAACTCCACAATCTTGTCGGAGGCTCCCAAGTGACACCTAGCCAATCTAGGAGACACCACTCTCCAAGAAGTAACAAATTGTGTGTAGGTAATGAACTCCTTGCTCTTGTGCTTCAAATGATAGTCTCCCCAACACTCAACTCTCTCTCATAGGATTTGGATTTTGTGGAAAGAATATTTGAGTGGAAATCAACTTGGAGAGGCTAGAGATCAAGATTCATATGGTAGGAATGGAATATCTTGGTCTCAACACATGAGTAGGTGGTTCTCTCTCAGAACATATGAGTTGGAATGGTGTATGTGTTCTGATGGCTCTCTCTTCGAATGAAGAGGAGGTGGAGGGGTATATATAGCCTCCACACAAAATCCAACCGTTACACACAGTTTTCCAATCTCGGTGGGACCGAATCAACAAACTCGGTCAGACCGAAAATGTAAACCTAGTGACCGTTAGAGATTTTCGGTGGGACTGACATGCAACTTGGTAGGACCGATATGGTTAGGGTTTGGGCATAACGTAATCTCGGTGAGACCGATTACACAAACTCGGTGAGACCGAATTTGGTAATTAGCTAACCAGAGAGTTGGTCAGGCAAACTCGGTGGGACCGATTTGCTCTTTCGGTGAGACCGAAAAGTTACAAAGGGGAAACACTGAATTTACATTGCAATCTCGGTGGGACCGATTCGCTCTTTCAGTGAGACCGAAAAGTTACGAAAGGGAAACAGAGAGTTTGCAATCCCATCTCGGTGAGACCGAGATCCCTATCGGTAGAACCGAATTGCTAGGGTTTGGCAGTGGCTTATGACAAGTGAAATTCGGTGGCGCCGGATAGGAAGAATCGGTAGGACCGAGTTTGGCTTAGGGTTTAGGTCATATGTGGATATGGGAAAGTAGTTGAGGGTTTTGGAGCATATCACTAAGCACATGAAGCAAGAGGCTCATTAGGCAACACCTCATCCCTCCTTGATAGTATTGGCTTTTCCTAAAGACTCAATGTGATCTTGGATCACTAAAATATAAAATGAAGAGTCTTGAGCTTTTGAGCTTGAGCCAATCCTTTGTCCTTAGCATTTTGAGGGTTCCACTTTCACATCCATGCCATGCCAATCATTGAGCTTTCCTGAAATAATCATCTTAGAATAGCATTAGCTCAATAAGCTATATGTTGTTATGAATTACCAAAACCACCTAGGGATAGTTGCACTTTCAGGGGGGAAGCGGTGGAGCCATCGCGCGAAGCTGGGTGATGATGGAGGTGATGGCGTATCTCTCCCTGAGGCGGCTAAGCGGCCGCCAAAACTGCAAGTAACCAAACCATTTGAACAAAGCGTCAGTAGCACAACGAAGAGGGATGCGCTGAATCACAAGTTTATTCCTAACAGTTCACAGCGTCTAGGCTAGCACCCCAATGGCCAGCCACGTAATGTGGCGCACTACGGGTGGTATTGCCTGGAGTTCGGCGAAGAGAGCGGGGAAGTTGTTGTGATCCCAGCTTCCACCCACTATCTCGCAGAAACAACTCCATAGGAACTGCGCGGACACACAGGTGAAGAAGATATGTGTCGGAATAATTGGACACGGATACCCCGAAGACGGCGAGACAAGAATTCAAGACATCGGGGCTAGCAAATCCCCTCAGTCCAACTACCTGGCCGGCGGCTGACTGCTGGCTGCTGACTGCTCCACCAGGCCGACTACTGGCTGCCGACTGCTCCACCAGGCCGACTGCTGGCTGCCGACTCCTCCGTCAGGCCGACTGCTGGCTGCCGACTCCTCCACCAGGCCGACTGCTGGCTGCCGACTCCTCCACCAGGACGACTGCTGGCTGCCGACTCCTCCACCAGGCCGACTGCTGGCTGCCGACTCTTCCACCAGGCCGACTGCCCGAAGTCAACTGCATTCGGACGCGACCCCAACGTGACGACCGTACCCGACACTGTTCATGTGACACCCCAACCATCATGTACAGTGTCCCTTGTCCCTGGGCACTATTTATGAAGTGACCCAGGGGACAAGGATGACACCCCACCATGCCACTAGCTAGCTAGCTACCATGCCTATATGGCTTACATCCTAAGCTACCCCCACACTATATATATGAGCACCCATCCATCCATCCATCCACCACACATATAGCCACGCCACATGCACTTGGCCGGCCACAAGGCCACTCACGCATGCATGCTCAGGCACATGCAGCCACTAGCTCATATGCATATATATCAAGTCAGATGCCTATGGCACTGACTCCAGATACAACTCCAGGAGCACTTTGTACTACTCGATGTACACCACAGATATATACTCAGACATGCAGGAGTAGGGGTATTATCTCTCCGGAGAGCCCTGAACCTGGGTAAACTAGCGCGTGCTACTCGCATACCCGTCCCTGGATATTCTAGCAGCAGTTTTACCATCACACGAAGCCACCTTGTGACATATGTCGTCTTGCACCCCCCGTGAGAATACCACGACATTTGGCGCGCACCGTGGGACGGTACTATGCTACCACGTTGCTGTTGGTTTCGCAGTCCGGGCGGGACCATCTTCGCCATCTCCGCCGCGGCGTCGCGCCGTCTCTTCGGTAGCGGTCGGGAGCTCGATATCGACGCGCCCCGGGAGTGGCCGCGAGGGGCGGCGCGTCCTTGCCGTCGGCCTCGCCATCTTCATCATCACCGCGACGTCGCCGCCATCTCTCCGGCACCGGTCGGGGGCTCGACTTCAGCATTCCCCCGGCGAGACCACGCTGAAAGGCGCGTCATCATCGTCTGCCCTCGGTCTGCACGCTCGCAGCTCCGCGGCGGTCCCGAGCACCTCCGGTTTCCGTGCCTACACGCGTTCGTGCATGGCTAGCTAGCGAACCCGATGGATTTGGGTGCAGCAGTGTACGTACTGACTTCGCTAGCTAGCTCAGTTCGTGTGCGCGCGTTGTTTCCGTTGCTACCTACCACCCCACTCATACATTTCCTAGATGCAACTCGTACAATGCTCATACACCACTCCTAAGCTAGCCTTGCATCAGTCAACCATGATCAAACCATTGGCCATACACTCTGCATATACATTAGTCGTACATCGGCCAGATAATCCGTATGTTGCCCGCCTCTGCTCCGTGCGCGCTCGCCGGCCTCGCGCCCGGGCTGCCTCGACCGCGTCCCGCCAGCTCTGCCTACTGCCACGTGCGGCTGCTTCCCGAGCGCCTCCCGTGACCGAGTCCTCCCGCCGCGTCGTGCCAACCCCGACTCGCCGCTGGACTCGCGCACGACCGCCTTCACCTCAGCCCGCTACTGCTGCGCGTCATCCAGCGCCCCCCGTGGTGCTTCGTCCCTGCGCCAGCCGCCTGCTCGACCCGGCTCGAGTGCCCGGCCGGCTCCAGCCGTCCTCGCGCCCGTCTGCGGCCGGCCTCGCGCGCCTCGCCTCTCCTCCGCTTAAGCCAGCGGCTGCGCCTCCGCGACTGCTGGCCCGTTGTGGCCGGCTCCTCCTCGTGCCCGGCTGCCGCCTTCCCGCAACTCCTCCACCGCCCCGTGCTCGGTCTCCGCACCCGGTGGCTGGGCGGGCCGCCTCGCGCCGCGCCGGCTGCCGCCCCAGCCGCCTACTCCACCACTACTCCGGGTCGATTCGGCGCCCGCGTTGCCCCTGACCGCCTGCCGACCGGATCACCGCTACCGCCTCTGCGCGCCGGGTCCGCCTTGCCGCGCCGGCCGGATCGCCGCTGCCGCCTCTGCGCGCCGGGTCCGCCTTGCCGCGCTGGCCGGGTCGCTGCTGCCGCCTCCCGCGCGCTGACTCCGCCTCACCACTCCTCCGCCCGCCAGCTCCGTGAGCGCCGGCTCCCGCTGCTCAGCACCTCGGCCGGCCATTCGTGCAAAGATAAGGGTCGTCTGATCGCTGTGGCCGGCTACGTGTAAGAAAAATAAATAAGAGAAAAGAGGTCTGGCTCCCCAAAGAAAAGTCAAGGGCCGGCTGGAAGGAAAAAAATCCCCGCTGAAGAAAAGAAGAAGAAAAGGGTCGTCTGCTCGATGTGGCTGAGTGCTCCTGCAAAGGAAAAGAGGTCCGAGTGACCAAGTCAACAGCCGGCTGCTGGCGAGAAAAAAAAATGTGTGTGTGCATCCAAGTGCAAAGAGCCGGCCGAAGAAAAGGCCGGGTGCCCATAGCCGACTCACAAAGAAAAAGAAAGAAATGTGTGTCCGATTGCCACATGTGCGTCCGACCGCTGGCTGCCTATCCGGCTGCAAAGAGCCCGACTGCTGTGTCGGGGTCCGCCCGCCCAGCCGGCTGAAGAAGAAAAAGAAGAAGACAAAGTAGTCGCTGGGAGATCCGGCCCGACTGCTCAGCAGTCAGCCCGAATCTCGGGGGCTACACCCAGCGGGTGCGCTGACGCGCCCCCGCGAAGAAGAAAACTAAATAGCTGCCGGAAGATCCGGCCCGACTGCTCAGTAGTCGGCCCGAATCTCGGGGGCTACACCCAGCGGGTGCGCTGACGCGCCTCTACAAAGATTGCAGACAAGAGAAAAGTTTTGTCCGGTTGTCAGCAGCCGGCAGAAGAGAAAAAAGAAGAAAAAAGGCGCTGTAAGACACCTCACCGCCTGACCGGTCGAGCCTGACCGGCCGGGACCCCCCTTCCAGCACCCGAAGGCTCGAATGCTACACACAGTGGGAGCGTCGGCGCGCTCCGCGAGCGCCGAGCCGCGTCGGCTGTCTTCGGCAAACTCCGCATCGGCAACACGAAAACGAATGTGAGCTCCTCACCCGCATATTTTTTGCACCACACAATCACGAATAACCCCGAGCGATGCTCGGGGGCTGTCTCCGCATTTTATTACAGTTGCATCACTGTTCGCCCCGGCGCAGCCAGAGTTGGCTCGGGGGCTAGCCGCTTGGCCTGAGACGTTAGTTCCCGCAGACGGCTTAGTACCGTGCGCGGTACCAAAGGCCCACTCTTAGTCACAGATCACAGAGCGGCTGTCCGACTAGCAAGAGTGAACGCTGGAGGCCACCCACGCGAAAAACGTCCGGAAAGAAAAATGCTTCGGGCGACCCGACCATTTCCTTTACAAGTATCTGCTCGGTTAAATCCACTCCCAGAGTCTGAGTACTGTACACTCCACTTTGCGGCCCACTCTCAGCCACAGACCGCAGAGCGGCTGTCCGGCGAGCGAGAGCACAAGCCAAAAGGCGGAGGGAACACGAAAAAGATTGAAGGGGGCTCGAACGAAACCGAGTCGGCACCCTCTGCATAAAACTTGCAATGCTAAAAGCAAACATTTGATATATCTGCGTAGACTAACTTTGTCTTTTTCATGATCATTTCCATGAACACTCGCCAAAAAACCTCCGCCCAACTTTGCCAAGTTGCCCGGAGGCTTGGGGGCTACTGTCGGAGTAATTGGACAAGGATAACCCGAAGACGGCGAGACAAGAATTCAAGACATCGGGGCTAGCAAAGCTCCTCAGTCCAACTACCTGGCCGGTGGCTGACTGCTGGCTGCTGACTGCTCCACCAGGCCGACTGCTGGCTGCCGACTGCTCCACCAGGACGACTGCTGGCTGCCGACTCCTCCGCCAGGCCGACTGCTGGCTGCCGACTCCTCCACCAGGACGACTGGTGGTTGCCGACTCCTCCACCAGGACGACTGCTGGCTGCCGACTCCTCCACCCGGCCGACTGCTGGCTGTCGACTCCTCCACCAGGCCGACTGCCCGAAGTCAACTGCAGCCGGACGCGACCCCGACGTGACAACCATACCCGACACTGTTCACGTGACACCCCAGCCATCATGTACATTGTCCCTTGTCCCTGGGCACTATTTATGAAGTGACCCACGGGACAAGGATGACGCCCCACCATGCCACTAGCTAGCTAGCTACCATGCCTACATGGCTTACATCCTAAGCTACCCCCACACTATATATATGAGCACCCATCCATCCATCCACCACACATATAGCCACGTCACATGCACTTGGCCGGCCACAAGGCCACTCACGCATGCATGCTCAGGCACATGCAGCCACTAGCTCATCTGCATATATACCAAGTCAGATGCCTATGGCACTGACTCCAGATACAGTTCCAGGAGCACTTTGTACTGCCCGATGTACACCCCAGATATATACTCAGACATGCAGGAGTAGGGGTATTATCTCTCTGGAGAGCCCCGAACCTGGGTAAACTAGCGCGTGCTACTCACATACCCGTCCCTAGATATTCTTGCAGCAGTCTTACCCTCACACGAAGCCACCTTGTGGCATATGTCGTCTTGCACCCCCGTGAGAATACCACGACAATATGATTCGAATCCTCTTCCGGCCCGCAGAGCGGGCATCGTCCATCACCCGGACCATTGCGCTTCAGGAACTCGATGCCAGACGGGAGGCGGCTGCGGATCCATTGCCACAGGAAAATCCTAATCTTCAGGGGAAGGCGAATCTCCCAGATGAGAGTGAGCGCCTCATGGCCAGGCGAGGGAGCAATGGCCTGGTACATGGACTTGGTGGAGAATTGTCCAGAAGGCTCTAGATGCCATCTGGATGTGTCATGTTCGATCGTAAGATCAGGCGCGTGCAATGCAATGCAGTCAAGCATCTCCTGCCAATCAACTGTTTCAGCCAGACCAAAGGGCCTCCGGAACGCGAGCTGTCCTAAGTCAATAAGGGCTGCCGCGACCGATATCCGAGGGGCCACTACAATGGAGAATAGGTCTGGAAAGCGGTCCGCGAGGGGAAGGTCGCCAGTCCATCTGTCGAACCAGAACAAGGTCGCGGTGCTTGATCCGACCTCAATCGAAGTCTCAATCCGGAGGACGGGAAGGAGCTGGATGACAGATTGCCAGAACTGGGACCCCCCAGACCGCTGGTAGAAGGCGAGAGGCTGGCCTTGGAGGTATTTCTGCTGAATGATGCGAAGACACATGCCACCATCACTGTTGGCAATCCGCCAAAACCACCGAGTCAGGAGGGCAATGTTCATGCGCTTGGAAGACATGATCCCGAGGCCGCCCTGGTCGCAAGGCTTGCAGATTTCAGACCACCTAACCATGTGGTACTTTTGCTTGTCTCCCTCACCGGCCCAAAAGAAACGTCCCTGAACAGTGGCGATCTCGTGATGAAGCGTCTCCGAAAGGCTGTAGAAGCTCATGATGAACAAGAGTAGGCTAGAGAGGGATGAGTTGATGAGCACCGCACAGGCTGCTTTGGAGAGCCACCAAGCTTGCCAAGGCTCGATACGGTGCTGAAGCTTCCCCACCGTGGGGCGCAGTTCAGCCACCGTGAGCCTAGAGTCACTAATGGGTATCCCTAGATAAGTCATGGGGAAGCTCCCAAGCTGGCAGTTAAGCCGATCCGCTATACTCTGGCGTTCGTCTTGGGAGTATCCCAAGACCATCACCTCGCTCTTGTCAAAGTTGACCTTGAGGCCACACATCTGTTGGAAGCACAACAGAAGGAACTTGAGGTTCGAGATATCACTCTCCGAGCCCTCCACCATGATGATGGTGCAATCCGCATACTGGAGAAGGGAGATCCCGTGCTCCCCAACAAGATGCGGGACTATCCCCTTAATGTGGCCTGCCACCTTGGCCTTATCCAAGATGGCGGCCAAGGCGTCGACCACCATGCTGAACAGGAAAGGGTCGGAATGGTCGGAGCTAGGTATAGAAAGGGGGACGCAGTGTTCTGTCGTGGCATCGCCCGGCGAGCACCAGGTCAATGCCTCACCGTAGGCGAGGCACCGGACGCGTGGGGATCGACTAAAACCGCGCATGTTCGTCGATCTAAAAAACGGTCGCAGGAAGAAGAAACATATCTGGATGTTCGTTTGCGATCCAACGGCTGGGACGCGATAGACCGAAACTGAAACTGAAGAAAATCCAGTTAACTGACGCATAGGTGCTTCCATAGTTTGTGTAGCAGCATCTGTCCTAAACAAAGAGAGCTAAAAATTGACAGACGCGCCCATCAGAACCGGCTACGCAGGCTGTCGTTGTCCTTGACAATTGCTTCGTTGAGCTTGAGACCAAGGTGCTCGGCTATGACTGGCATGAAAATACGCAGCTCATCGGACTCCAACGTGGCGGCGAGTTTCGGCCACACGCTTGCACTGACGATCCAGGCCCCATCGCCTCCAGGCGTAGCCACCATCTGTATGAACCCTGAGCATAGACCCTTGCCGCACGTTGTCGTCATCGCCATTGCCATGTGGCCGAAGCCTAAGTCTATGTCCATCGGAAACGAGGTGAAGGCCGTCACAGCCACTGTCGGGTAGCCCAGCCCTATGGTGGACGCGTCCATGAAGGTGGCGCCGGACTTGTGCTGCTCCACCCAGTCAACCACCTCCTGGAAGCGGTCGTTGTACGCGCGCGCATTGATCAGTTCGTGCACCATGGACGCCACGCCACCTCCGGCAGAGACTTCCTCTGGATCTCCTCCACGCTGTCCTCCCCCAGGACGAAGATGGACACGTTGCCCACATAGCTGCTCGTCGCGAGGGCGCGGTGCTCTGGGGCCGTGAGTCGACGCCGCCCGTCCACCCACCAGCCCATGCGGCAGCGCGTGTCAGCCACACCAACCACGGCGGCTAGGGTGTTCCACAACACCGCCTGGACCCGCGTCGCGCGGCCGTCTCCATCTTGGCTCGCAATCTCTCGGAGCCGGGAGATGGCCTGCGCCTGGAGGTAGTACAAGCGCTGGACGCAGCTCGCTTCGCTCGTAAGGATGTTGACCATGCGATCGGAGGTCAACGGCATGAACGCGGCTAACGAGGAGCTCCTGCATCTCGACGGCGTGGAGCTCGGGCGAAACAGGGAGCGGTCGTGGACTGGCCGGGCTCCCGGGGCGAGCCTGCCCGTCCGCGCGAGCTCCGAAAAGCCGTCGACGAGCCCGAGCAGCGCGTGGCCGTCACCGAGCAGGTGGTTGTGGCCCCATGCCACAGAGAAGCCGCCGCACGCGAACGACACCACCTGCAAGGCCGCACCAACAGAGGGACATCGCCGCCGTACGGTAGCGGGATCAATCTATTATTTTTTTATCTTAAACTGATTGGTAGATCTCCCGACCCCTCCCGCGTCACCCCCGCGAGGTGACGGGGAGGGTGACCAGATCCCGTCGAGCGCCCCCTCCTCCTCTTCCCCTGCTCCGTCGCTGCCAGAGGGCACGCCCGGGCAAAGCCCGACCGGTGCCGGCGGCGGCGGGGCACTGGCGCCCTCCTGCTCGAGGGGTCTGCGCGGGCGTGCTTCTTCGGGCCAGAGCATCGTGCGACAGTGGGCGCGCCGACACGGCGTTGTGCGGGTGTGGCAGCTCCGCGTTCTGGCGGTGGCGGCGCGCTGGTGCAGCCTGCATGGCGGGCACTGTGACGGCGGGGCGTGCCCGGGCTGCAACAGCCAGATATGGCAGCCGGGCGACGCGGGTTGTGGTGGCGTGGGCTGGAGGCCGTCGTCCTGCTGGTTGGCGGTAGCGGCGGCTGAAGGCGGTGGCAGATCCTGCTCAAGGTGCGGCCTTCGTGGCTGCGGTGGGCGGCGGATCTCATGCGGCAGCGGCGGTGCTGGTGGTTGTGGGCGAGCCGGGTTCCGGCCAGATCCGACTGGATTTGTCGCCGGGGACTCGGTTGGTGGCGCAGGGCGGTGGCCAGAGCTCGTCCTGGTCGCAGATTCGGGAGGGGACGGCGGGTTGCCGACCTGCTCCTTGGATCTGGCACAGGGCCGTCGGCGAGGGGCTCGGTACTGTCCCTCGAGGTCTCGGCGTGGATGTGGGCTGCCATGGCATAGTGGTGGCCCATGGCGGTGGTCTGGGTTGTCTCACGGCGGTGGCTGGACTTCATCAGCGTCTGCCTGTCGGGGAGCGCCCTTGACGACCTTCGATTCCTCTCCCTGTCGTTCATGCGCTATCTTCATCGGAGGGTTGGCCCTCTCCAAGCGGCGCCCATCGCCCGTCTCACGCCCGGCGACGGGACCGAGCTCGTCTCGCGCCCGGCAGCAGGACCGGACTCGTCTCGCGCCCGGCAGCAGGACTGAGCCTGTCTCGCGCCCGATAGCAGGATCTGACTCATCTCGCGCCCGGCAGCAGGACCGAGCTCGTCTCGCGCCCGACAGCAGGACGGGTCGATGGTGGCCAGGTTTGGCTGGACTTCGGGTCTCGACGCTAGGGACTACTCAGGAGTGCGAAAGGCGGTTCCTTTCCATTCGTCTCTTCGGTTGGGGTAGCGGTGGGTGGCGGGTGAGGTGGCATCTAGGTCATGGATTCTAGGGCGGCGGCCCTGGTGGTGGTGTCGCGGTGCTCCTGGGCAAAGCCCGTGACTTGGTGCTGCCTGGTGTCCATGGCCGTGTGGGCAGCGTGGTAGCCAGGGTGCGGCGTTCGGTGGCGATGAATATTGGTCAGGGTGAAAACCTGTTCTATCTTCGGACCGATCGGCGACGGCGAAGCTCGTTCCCTTCTTGAAGACGTCGCCGCGACTCTCGCTGCCCGACGTGTTGCTTTGGGGGAAACCTTGATCCTTGGGTCGGACGGTGGTGGCACTTCGGTGTCGTAACCTTCCTGTTGGCACCGCCTTGGAGCACACGGAGCGTTGTATGTAGCTTCTCCTCTTTGCGGTGGCGTGTTCATGGTTGAGGCCCCGGTGGCTCTTGTAGTGCTAGGGATGATGTTGCTGCGTTCAGCGTCTATGTATCCTGTTTTGGGTGTGTGCGTGTGTGTTGGTGACGTGTGTTGTATTGAGTTGTTGGTGATCTGTGCTTTATATATAAAACGGGGGTGAAAGACATTTTCGATAGTGGTGGTAAAGTCCACGTCCACCAGAGCAACGTCGGCCAAGCCGACGATGAGCTCCGCACCTTGGTTGTTGCAAAGGATCTCGTGGAGGTCTGTGCGGGGATTCGCCACGATGCGCCCAGCATGGGCAAAATAGTGGTTGAGCAATGACGGCAGCCCAGACTCGAAGGCGGCAACGACGGCGTGGAAGCCGCCGACTGGACGTCTTGGGTATATGCAGACCAGTGACACCGGGAAGGCGCCATGGAGAAGGTCAATGTTGGACACACCAAGTACGTGCTCCTTGTCTCCTTGATGGAAGAGTCGGAGGCCGAAACGAGGCGCCGACTCATGACTCGGACTTTCATACCATTGCCCTTGTTAACGAGGCTAGCCATTAGCACTCCAGTATGCATGTGCTCACTGTTTTTTTTGTTTTTTAAGTGGGGTGTTCTCACTGTTGATAGCTCTATTTATTGGCTTCATTGGTTAAAGTTGTACCTAAGGCTTGGCTTGGCAAACTATACATATAGCAAGATGGGATGGAATATATACAAGAATGTTTAAAAACCTGACGTCAAACTTTTAAGCATGACAAATCTGATGCCCAGAATGAATTGTCATGTTTGTTGAAGGAAATCTACATGCCCGTGAGAACATAATTTGCCATCCCGAGCATCAGATATGCCATGCTTAAAAATCTAACGACAAATTTGTAGCTAAATCATATATATATATATATATATATATATATATATATATATATATATATATATATATACATACATAAACACTATTTTGATCACGGGATCAGAATAATATTCTGATCACAACATGAACTTCCTGAGTAACGCGCCTGACCTTCGCCGAGTACTAGGTTGAATTTCAGCTAAAAGGTGTCCAAATGGGGATTGCGATATACCGTTTGAAAGATATGGACATCAGTATCATGACCCAAGTTAAATTTTTGGCAAAATGTAAGCGGTTTAAGAGCAGTTTTGAAAACCGTTTTTTCTTCATACAAAAAACGCGAATCGTATTTTTGATCGCATTTTTAAACAGTTTATCGGAATGAGGCAAATAATATGGCGTTGGAAAGCTGCTGAAAAACTGCTCCTTCCACATGTTGAAAGTTTTCTCTAATTCCCTACGGTTAAAGAGTAATTCGGAAAATTGTAGAATTTCACAAATGGAACACCCGAGTTTGTATTTTCGATGCCATTTCTAATCGGCTAATCCAATTGAGGCAAATAATATGGCGTTCGAAAGCTTATGAAAATGCGCTACTTTTTCATGTTAAAAGTTTTTTCTAATTTTGAACAGTTTAAAAGTAATTTAGAAAACGATACAAGTTCCACCGAGTTCGTATTTTCGAGCTAATTTTTTAACCGTACATCCAAATGCAGCAAATGATATGGCGTTGGAAAGCTTGAAGAAATGCGAAACTGTTTTGTATATATTGTGTCGTGGTATTCTCACGGGGAGTGCTAGACGACATATGCCACAATGTGGCTTCGTGTGAGGGCAAGACGGCTGCTGGAATATCTAGGAACGGGTATGCGAGTAGCACGCGCTAGTTTACCCAGGTTCGGGGCTCTCCGGAGAGATAACACCCCTACTCCTGCATGTCTGAGTATATCTGGTATGTATATCTGGTACAAAGTTGCTCCTGGAGCTGTATCTGAAAGCAGTGCCACAAGCATCTGGTTTCATATATGCATGTATATGGCATGCTCTAGTGGCCGGCCATGCTCGTGGCTCATGGCCGTGAGCATGTGTATGCTCATGCGTGTGTGCATGAGTGAGTCCATCCCCTGATGGATGGATGTGTGCTTATATATATAGGAGTTGACATGGATGGTAGTGGCTTTGGTTGTAAGCTACCTTGGGTAGCTTACAAGCCAAGCTATGTAGGCATGGCTAGTGGCATGGTGCATATCATGCTTGTCCCCTAGGGTACTTTATAAATCAGTACCCAGGGGACACAGTACACTGTAGATGACGTCGCGGTATGGCTGTCCCGTCGGTGTCTCATCAAGCTGCAGTTGACTTCGGGCAGTCGGCCTGGCGAAGGAGTCGGCAGCCAGCAGTCGGCCTGGTGGAGGAGTCGGCAGCCAGCAGTCGGCCTGGTGGAGTAGTCGGCAGCCAGTAGTCGGCCTGGTGGAGGAGTCGGCAGCCAGCAGTCGGCCTGGTGGAGGAGTCGGCAGCCAGCAGTCGGCCTGGTGGAGCAGTCAGTAGCCAGCAGTCGGCAGCCAGCAGTCGGCACCAGCAGTCGGCCTGGTAGAGCAGTCGGCAGCCAGCAATCAGCCGCCGGCCAGGTAGTTGGACTGAGGGGCTTTGCTAGCCCCGATGTCTTGAATTCTTGTGTTGCCATCTTCGGGGTATCTGTGTCCAATTACTCCGACAGTAGCCCCCAAGCCTCCGGGCAACTTGGCAAAGTTGGGCGGAGGTTTTTTTGGTGAGTGTTCATGGAAATGATCATGAAAAAGACAAAGTTAGTCCACGCAGATATATCAAATGTTTGCTTTTAGCATTGCAAGTTTTATGCGGAGGGTGCCGACTCGGTTTCGTCCGAGCCCCCTTAATCTTTTTCGCGTTCCCTCCGCTTTTTGGCTTGTGCTCTCGCTCGCCGGACAGCCGCTCTGCGGTCTGTGGCTGAGAATGGGTCGTGAAGCGGAGTGTATAGTACTCAGAGTCTGGGCAGATTCAACGGAGTAGATACTTGTAAAGGAAACGACCGGGTCGCCCGAACCGTTTTTCTTCCCAGAAGTTTTTCGCGTGGGTGGCCTCCAGCGTTCACTCTTGCTAGCCGGACAGCCGCTCTGCGGTCTGTGACTAAGAGTGGGCCTTTGGTACCACGCACGCTACTAAGCCGTCTGGTGGAACTAACGTCTCAGGCCAAGCGACCAGCCCCAGGCCAACTCTGGCTAGCGCCGGGGCGAACAGTGATGCAACTGTAATGAAATGTGGAGATAGCCCCCGGCATCGCTCGGGGTTATCCATGCTCTTGCGGTGCAAAAAATATGCGGGTGAGGAGCTCACATTAATTTTCGTGTAGCCGAGGCGGAGTTTGCCGAAGACAGCCGGCGCGGCTCAACGCTTGCTGAGCGCGCTGGCGCACCCGCTGGGTGTAGCCTTCGAGCCTCCGGGTGCTCGTAGGGGTTCCGGCCGGTCAGGCTCGTCCGGCCAGGCGGCGATGCATCTTGCAACGCCTATCTTCTTTTTTTTCTGCCGGCTGCTGACAGCCGAACAAAACTCTTCTCTTGTCTGCAATCTTCGGTGGGGGCGCGTCAGCACACCCACTGGGTGTAGCCCCCGAGATTCGGGCCGACTGCTGAGCAGTTGGGCCGGATCTCCCGGCAACTACTTTGTCTTCTTCTTCGAGGGGGCGCGTCAGCACACCCGCTGGGTGTAGCCCCCGAGATCTGGACCGACAGCTGAGCTGTCGGGCCGGATCTCCCGGCGACTACTTTGTCTTCTTTGTTGAAGTTGATTTTTTTCTTCAGCTGGCTAGGCAGGCGAACTCCGGCACAACAGTCGAGCTTTTTGCAGCCGGCCAGACAGTCAGCAGTCGGACGCATATTTCAGCCGGTTGCATGCAGTCGAACACACATCTCTCTCACTCTTTTCTTCTTTTTCAACCGGAACTCGGGCAGTTGGCCCTTTTCTTTTTCTCCAAAGGGCCTTGAGCAGTCGGACACAGCTCCTCTTTTTTTTCGCTCGACCACTTATTTCTCAGCCCACTTTCTTTTACCAGCCGGGCCCTTGACTTTTCTCCCGGACTCATCTCTTTCTTTTCGTTCTTTTCCGCCCGCAAAAGGCGGCAGCAGCGAACAGTGGGGGCCGCTTGGCGCGGAACCGGCTCCTCTACCGTGCCGCTGGGCACGGCAGAGTGCCGTGCCTTCTCATACGCCCAGCCTGTGCATTGATATGGGCCAGAAGGGCCTCACTCCTGGCCGAAAATCCATCTTAACAGCCCAGCCGTTCATCTGATGCATCACAGTTTCCTCAAAAAAAACATGATGTATCACAGGGCTACACAGGCCAACTAATTAACTATTTCCATACAGTCATTTTCTTAATTATTTCCCGGCCCTAAAAACTACTCCCTCCGTCCCATAATATAAGAACGTTTTTGATATTATACTAGTGTAAAAAATGTTCTTATATTTTGAGACGGAGGAAGTAGTTAACTATTTCCCAACCCCTAACAAACTATTTTCTCTATAAAATACTAAGAGCAACTCCAACAGGGCGACCCATTTCGACCGTCCATGTCCGTTTGGGTCGCCGCGGACAAAAACGCCGGCCCAACGCGCCGACCCAAATTCAAAATGTTCCTGCTTCGTGTCCGTGCGGATGCATTTCAGGCCCCAAGACACGTCGCGCGTCTCTTCGGTGTCCGCCGCGGTACCACACGTTGGTCGGCCAACCACCGCACTCCGTCATATTTAACGCGTCCACCTACCGCGTGCGGGCCCACGCGTCAACGACTAGAAGCTACATGGGTCGTCCTTTTTAAATCTAGCGTGTGGGGGGGGGGGGAACCGGCTCCTCTACCGTGCCGCTGGGCACGGCAGAGTGCCGTGCCTTCTCATACGGGGAAGCTCACCCCTAACAGTTCCTACTCCGTCGTCTCCAGCGCCCGCCCGCCCTGCCAGGCAACGACTGCACATTCTGGTGCACCAGGCGCGATGGCACTGCCAGTACAGGCAGCTGCTGTCGTAACTGGATGTGACCGTACCGCACGACTGTCATCTGGATCCGCATCGGATCTCGGTGCCGCGGTCGCAGCGGGCACATGCGGTGGAGATGCGCAGGCGGCGGGAGCTACTCATGTCGGAGCAGCGTCAGATACCGGAGGAGCAACGGCGCCGCAGCATCCAACACCACGACACCAACCCCCGCCGCCCCCAGTCGTCAAGCAGGAGGAGGAGGCTGCCTACCAGGCGGTGTTTGCGGCAGCCATGCAGACCTCCATTGAGGAGGAGCGACGCAAGGCGGAGGCGGACTACCAGCCGCAGCTGGCGGAGGCCCTCGCCCTCTCTGCCGCAAGTAGCATAAAAAAACAAAAAAAATCCACCAAAAATATAAACGTGCCAATAAAGCTGATAAAACAATAACAAATAAAAATAGAAACTTTATCACATGTCTGTATATATATATATGTATGTATATATGTATGTACATATATATATGTATATATATTAGAAACTTTAACACATGTCTGCTTGAACATGTTGGCTAAAAGAAAAAAAATGAAACGGAACGATACCAATACCAATAAAATCATTTTTTTAGTATGAGTTCATTTCCATTTTAGAATGTTGCTCATATGTATTAATCAATACTCCATCCGTTTCTATACATTAGTCTTTTCAAGATTTTAATATGAACTATATACGGATATATATAGACATATTTTAGAGTATAGATTCACTTATTTTGCTTCGTATGTAGTTCATATTGAAATGTTTAAAAAAGACTTATATTTAGGAACGGAGGGAGTAGGTAATTAGTCTTTTGAGACAATAACAGTAAATTAGTATTTCATAGGAGAAATAGTTTTTTTTAGACAAGGGAAATAGTTTTCTTAAGAGTTGGGAAGTACGTAGTTAATTAGTTTTTTAGAAAAAAGAAAATAGTTAATTGTTGACCTGTGCTGCCGCGTGATGCATTAGGAGGCCTTTCTGGCCCATATGTGCACGCTCTTGCGCAAGAAGGCACGGCACTCTGCCGTGCCCAGCGGCACGGTAGAGGAGCCGGTTCCGCTTGGCGCGAGCCGGGTGTTGGCGGAGGCGGGGCGGCGAGCCGGCCATCCGGAGCCGGCGGAGGCGGAGGGCGCGGCAGAGGCCGACCGGGTGCCCGCGCGGGTGGAGCGAAGCAGACGGCGCGGGTGGATCAGCCGGAGCAGGCGGCCGGGGTGACAGCCGGCGCGGCGCGAGGCGGCCGGGGGCGCGTGCGAGAAGCCGGACGAGCGCGGGGGTGGCCGGGATCGGGAACTGCGCAGCCGGAGTGCAGGGCCGCAGGAGGCCCGCGCGCAGCGGGGGCGGAGTGACCAGGAACCCGGCGCCGCGCGAGGCCGGCGCGTGCGGCAAGGAGGTCCGGCTTGGGTGGAGATGCCGGCGAGGCGGGCACTCGGGTCGGAGCCGGCGGCCCGAGGCGGTGGAGTCGGCGGAGGCCAGGCGAGGCCGGATGCGGCGCTCGGGAGCACCCAGAGTAGAGGACGACGAAGGGACGCAGCGTCGGGCGTGGTTGTGCAGCGGCCATGGCCTCGGCTGCCAGGCGCGCGTGCATGGGAGGCGAGGCAGGGGAGCAGGCGGGTTGCGGCGACCCTGCGCGCGCGGAGGAGCCGGCTACCCGCAGCCTGCCTGGGGTGGTCGCCTGGAGGCGGACGGAGCCGGCCGTCCGTTGAGGCGAGCCGCCGGAAGCCGTGACGGGACGCGACAACACGATGGCCGCGTAGGCGCGGAGGCGCTCGGCCAGAGCGACGCCGATGAGGCAGCATGGGCGCGTCGAGCCAGGGCGGAGGAGGTCGGGCCCGCAGGGGTGCCTGCGCGGAGCAGCGCGTAACCGAGGAGACCCAAGGCACGTAACCGAGGAGACCCAGATGCGAGGAGGGCCACGGCACAGCGCCGACAAGGAACCTGGAAGCGGGCGGGCGGCGGCTGCACCTGCGCGATGTGATGAAACAGAGGCGTGCTAGTGCAGATATGTACGAGGAGTACATGGCTACAGTCTGACCAATGCATGAACATTATACGGGCAATATCTGGGGATCGTCAGACTAGTGTTTGATGTGTGTACAAGGCAATGTATGGCTTGTTTCTGTGGAAAAGGAACATTCGTCTTGTCTCTGGCCAATGCATAGGCTATCTATGACTCATATCTAGAAAAGTGTATGACCAATGGTTTGATTTGCTAGATAGGGTGTATGGCCAATGGTTTGACCATTGTATGACTTGCATCTAGCTAGCTTGTAGAGATGAAATATGGAGGAGCGAAGGCGCATTCCGGCCAGAGCAAGGTGCAACGCGGAGGGGAGCGGACGGACGCGGCCGACCGAAGCGAGGCCCTGCACGCGGCGCGCGTGGACGGACAGCCGGTGTCGCAACGGTGGTGATGACGAAGGCGGCAAGGCCGATGACGAGGACGCGCCGTCCCGCGCGGCCGCTCTGGGGCAGGTCGAAGTCGAGCCCCCGAGCGCTACCGGAGAGACGGCGCGACGCCGCGGCGGCGATGGCGAAGATGGTCCCGCCCGGACTGCGAAACCAACAGCAGCGCGGTAGCATAGTACCGTCCCACGGTGGGTGCCACATATCGTGGTATTCTCACGGGGGGTGCTAGACGACATATGCCACAAGGTGGCTTCGTGTGAGGGCAAGACTGCTGCTGGAATATCCAGGGACGGATATGCGAGTAGCACGCGCTAGTTTACCCAGGTTCGGGGCTATCCGGAGAGATAACACCCCTACTCCTGCATGTCTGAGTATATCTGGTACAGAGTTGCTCCTGGAGCTGTATCTGAAAGCAGTGCCACAGGCATCTGGTTTCATATATGCATGTATGTGGCATGCTCTAGTGGTCGGCCATGCTCGTGGCTCATGGCCGTGAGCATGTGTATGCTCATGCGTGTGTGTGTGAGTGAGTCCATCCCCTGATGGATGGATGTGTGCTTATATATATAGGAGTTGGCATGGGTGGTAGTGGCTTTGGTTGTAAGCTACCTTGGGTAGCTTACAAGCCAAGCTATATAGGCATGGCTAGTGGCATGGTGCATGTCATGCTTGTCCCCTGGGGTACTTTATAAATCAGTACCCAGGGGACACGGTACACTGTAGATGACGTCGTGGTATGGCCGTCCCGTCGGTGTCTCGTCAAGCTGCAGTTGACTTCGGGCAGTCGGCCTGGCGGAGGAGTCGGCAGCCAGCAGTCGGCCTGGTGGAGGAGTCGGCAGCCAGTAGTCGGCCTGGTGGAGTAGTCGGCAGCCAGGAGTCGACCTGGTGGAGGAGTCGGCAGCCAGCAGTCGGCCTGGTGGAGGAGTCGGCAGCCAGCAGTCGGCCTGGTGGAGGAGTCGGCAGCCAGCAGTCGACCTGGTGGAGCAGTCAGCAGCCAGCAGTCGGCAAACAGCAGTCGGCCTGGTGGAGCAGTCGGCAGCCAGCAGTCAGCCGTCGGCCAGGTAGTTGGACTGAGGGGATTTGCTAGCCCCGATGTCTTGAATTCTTGTCTCGCCATCTTCGGGGTATCTGTGTCCAATTACTCCGACATATTGTTTCTCCTAATTCATTACGGTTTTATGTCAGTTTTGAAAATGGCTAAAAACGTATTTTTGCCGTAATTTTTCCAAACTTTATCAAAATGGGGCAAATAATATACCGCTGAAAGCTATAGAAAATGTGAAAAATTCATGTTGATGGTTTTGTGTGATTCCTTGCCGTTTTCAAGTAATTTCAAAAATGGTGAGATCGTTTGTTCTGCCTTTATCGCGAAACAGATTCTTCGAAAATGCACCGCGTGAAGAACCTGAACTTCTCGGCATGTCTACTTGAACTTCACTCTGTTTTTCACGTGCTTTTTTTTACCCGTAGCTCTCCATCCACTGCTCGTAGCTCTCCATCCACTCACCGGAATTGAGCAAGTGATATACCGATGGAAAGCTGCTGTAAACATGCAACTTTCCCGTGTTGATCGTTTTTTCATACTCGCGACAATTTTAAAAGTTTTGCATCTCAAATTCATTCACTATAGTAGTCAAACTTCGTGCTGTTTTCACGTTGAACTTCTGTGAAGTATTTTCGTTTTTAATTTTCCCATCCATTTCGTCAGTGTTACACAAATGATATTCTCTTTGTACAAACCTCTCTCATAATATATTTTTTAACTTTCTCCGACCGAGGACTTGAATTTACACAAATGATATTCCTGTTGTTTTGAAGTAAATTAGAGAAATTCCGAGATCATGATTTATGCCTTCATTGTGAATGGAAACGCACTGCGTGAAGTAGTTGAACTTCTCGGGCATGTTTGTTTGAACCTCACTCTGTTTTTGACATGTTGTTTTTTTCCACTGCGTGAAGTAGTTGAACTTCTTGGGCATGTCTATTTGAACTTCACGCTGTTTCACTTTATTGTATTTTTCTTATATGAAATACACACCATGTAGTACTGAACTTCCGGTTGTTATCACTTTGAACTTCTCTCTGGTTTGAAAGAATTTTTTTAAAACACAAAAAACAACATGCTTTTTTATGTATTTTGGACATCAAAATACACGGTGAACCTCTCTCACAAGAATTTTTTGAACTTTTCCTCGTCGAGCACTTGAACTTCTAGCAACCATTTTTTGTTTATGAGTTGTTTTCTAAAGTGCGAAAAATAGCGTTGTGTTTTTTATTTTTTGAACAGGTAAATCCTATGTTTTAATAAACTCCGAACTACTCTGTTATTCCAATTTGAACTTCACCTTTTTATATTTTTGATTAAAGAATTGTATTGGATTTTTATATGGAAAAAATCGAACATGGAAATACAAGGTGAACCTCTTTCACAAGATTTTTTGAACTTCTCCGGATAGAGCACTTGAACTTCTTTCAACAAACCTTTTAATCTTTCATTTTTCTATACTTTTATTCTCACCTGAAATGCATTCCTTGCAGTAGTTGAACTTGTCATTGTTTTCACCTTGAACTTCTGTCACGTATTTTTGCTCAACCTCTCTCGCAAGAATTATTGAACTTTCTCAGGGCAAGCACTTGAACTTCTAGCAACAAAACTTTAGGCTTTGCATTTTTATTCTTTTTTAATACAAAATGCACACCATGTAGTACGTGAACTTCTGGTAGTTATCAATCTGAACTTCTGAGATCATGCGTTCTGCCTTCATCAGAAAAACGGAGTCTCCGAAAATGCACTTTGTCAAGAGGTTGAACTTCTGGAGTAGTTCTTTTTGAACTTCATTCTGTTTATCACATGTTGTTTTTTACCCAGTAACTCCCCAACCACTTACCGGAATTGAGCAAATGATATACCGATGGAAAGCTGTTGAAAACACGCAACTTTCATGTGTTGATCATTTTCCGTACTCGTGACGGTTCAAAAGAATCTTTTCAATACATAAAAACGTGTTAATTGGTATACATGAAACTTTTAAACCGTACATCGGAATGTAGCATATAATATCCCGTTGGAAAGTTTATGAATAGGAGCAACTATTTCACGTAGAAAGTTGTGACAAATTTGGTGTCATTTGACAGTAGTTTTAAAATGTCAAAAACAATGTCATTTTTGCCTTTTTTGACATGTAACGGAAGGTGAGATGTCTCGTAATATAAATTTTGAACCATGGTGGGAGGAGCATGTGAACTTCTTGCAACAAACCTTTTAGGCTTTTATTTTTTATTTGTTTTATTGTTATCTAAAATGTATTCCCTGTAGTAATTGAACTTCCTGTTGTTTTCACTTTGAACTTATGTCATGTATTTTTTGCACGTAATTTCTCACCCGTTCGTCGGAGTTGGACGAATGATATACATTTTTAAAACCTGTCGAAAAGATGCAATTTTTTTCTAATGCGGTTAAACTTTATTTTCGAACCACATACATCAATTTGTGTTAACCGTTTCTTTGGAATAAGAATATTATATGCCCTTGGGAACTTGTTGAACAGGAGAAACTTTTTGAACTTTGCTGGGCTGGGCACTTGAACTTCTAGCAACAAAATTTTTAGACTTCGCCTTTTTATTTCTGTTTTCTCATAAGAAACATGCACCATGCAATACATGAACTTCCATCAGTTATCAATTTGAAATTCTCTCTGTTTCACTTTAGTAACGAAAAAATGAGTTTTTTTATAGATATCGAACTGCTCTAACTTTTTTTTGAACTTCTTTGTGTGCTTTTTAGAAATGTGAAAATTGGAATTTTGTTAGAAACATTGAACTTCTTCATTATTTCCAATAGATCTTATTGGTCTTATTCTTTAGTAACTAGAAAAAAAAATACCAAACTGCTCTGGTTTCAAAATTGAACTTCTTGGTTTTAATCTTTAGCATATGGGAAAATCTAAGATTTTTATAAACATCAAACAACTTCATTTTTGAATTAGGAGTTCTAGGTGTTATTCATTAGTAAAGGGAAAAGTCCTACTTATGTAATAAACATCTAACCGCTCACTTCTTTACATTTGAATTTCCATATCAAAAAAAAGGGCAAATCCATGTTTACAAACTTTTTAAATTGCTTGGTTTTTTAATTTGAACTTCTTTGTTATTTAAATTTGAACTTCTCCAATTTTTATTAAAATGTAGAAACACCATTTTTTATAAACTTTTCGAACTGCTCCTTTTTTATTTTTGAACTTCTTGCTTTATTCTATGGTAACGGGGGAAATTACAGGTTTGTAGTAAACATTGAACCACCCTATTATTTAAATTTGAACTTCAAGGTATTTTTTAGAAATGGTTAAACTTACAAAACAAAATTATGTTTTTTCACCTTTCTACGAACTTATTATGTTATATCTTGTAAAGTTTTTCGTAAACATCGAACTTCAATGTTTTTTTAATTTGAACTTCTTTGTTTTTTTCATTAGTAACGGGAAAATACTTTTTTATATAGACATTGAGCCACACCTTATTTTAATTTGAACTTATAGGTTTTTTAGGATGGGGAAGTCATTTTCTTGTAAGCTTGTTTTGAAATGTTCTTGTTTTTTAATTTGAATTTCTCTCAAAAAAATTACAAAAGAGGAAGTATGTTTTTATAAATATTTTTGAACTACTTTTTTTATTTGAACTTCTTGCTCAATGTATTTGGATTTCCACATTTGTCTTTTAGATATTAATGAAATAGAACGAACATTTTTTGGATATTAAACAAAAAACACAAATTTGCTTTTTCACAAACAACGAGTGTTGTAATTTTTGTAGAACTTCGATTTATTTCCTTACTAATGTCAAGATTTATTTCCTTAGTAACGAGTGTTGTAATTTTTGTAGAACATTTTTTTGGATATTAAAAAAAAGCTAAATTTGCTTTTTTACAAACAATGAGTGTTGTAATTTTTGTACAACTTAGATTTATTTGAACCGCTCCATTTTTTTTAATTTGAACTCCTAAGGTTTTTTTGTTCAATGAACTCCCCAGTGTTATCCCAATAAAATTTCATGCGTTTCTTTTATTTATTTTCTTCTTCTTCGTAATCCTGTCTTTTTTATTTTGAACTTTTGAACTTTTGAACTTCTCTTTCTTCACAAACCATTTTTTTATTATGCACATAGTGAAATGAATGATCCCGGTAGGCAAACTATTTTGCTCTTTTTTGTACACAACGAACTAAAGTTGCTGCAAGTTTTGGATTTCGGTCGTTTTCCTTGTTTGACATCGAATGTTGTAGGGTTAGGGGCAAAAAACTGTTCTTCTGAACAAACCAAAAACAGAGAGCATAGCCGTAGTAGAACTTCTCATATCTTTTTTGAGCATCAGTACAGACACAAGCGCTCATACACATGCGCATACACTCACCCCTATGAACGCACACACACACACCCTACCCCTATGAGCACCTCCGGAAGACTGAGCCGGCATATCATCTTGAGATTTACGAAGTCACCGTAGGCGCCTCGTCGTCGACGGGAACGTCTCCAACCACTGAAAGCGCATCGCCGGAAATCCTGAAATAAATCCAGGAATAATGCGAGCACCAGGATTTGAACCCTGGTGGGTTGGGGATACCACTGTCCACCTAATCAACTCAACTACAGGTTGATTCGCTAGAACTTCTCATATCGCACTAATAGAACTTCATGGCGGCCGGCGTATAGGCGTAGTAGAGCTCGGCGTATAGGGTTAGTAGAACTTCATTGCAACCGGCACTTGACAATATTGGGCACTTAAAGAGCAGAGCGCGCGCGCGCGCGCACACACACACACACGAGAAAATGTTGTAAGTAAAAATCCTAGCAATAGTAATTAGGAAGCAAGGGCTAAGATAGAAGAGAGCACGAATACGTACAAGAAACTACTACCGGTGCACTCGGTCATTTTAGCAAACATGGAGTGCACACACCAAGAGCTCGTGAAGTAAAGAAGCAAAGGAGTCACAGCGGGTCGGAAGGTGCACGGGAAAAGAGTTGCACGCAGCGGGACGGGCTGGACCTCACCATCGTGAGGCAGCGCTGCGAGCTGAGAGCCAGATCTCGCCATCACAGGCAGGCTTGAACTGTAACGGCAGCTTGCTGGGCAACCATGGCTGCGACGGGGGATGAGCAGCAAGTTTGGACCTACCTCCCTCGCATGGCAGTGGCGAACGGCTGCAGCTGGAGACATTGGACTGCGACCACGGGGTGGGGCTAGAGCATGCATTGCGGCGGGTCTCTGGGAAGTAGCGGGAGGCAAGAGGGGGCCGTTTGGTGGAGGTGGGCATGGGGAGACGGCGTCATCCGAGGCGCTGTGCTAGGGGTCGCCGCCGGCAGGCGCGGGTGGATGCTGAGATGCGGGAGGTTGGAGGGATCCGCATCACGCTGATGTGCCAGGTCGCAAGAGGCAGCGCGCGAGATGCGGGTGGTTGGAGACCATGGCGGCGTCAAAGGTTGGACGCGGAGGCGCGCAAGATGCTGGAGAAGGTGGGGATCCTGGCGCGCTTGTGGCGCCGCTGCCGGGAGGAGCGTGTGGTGCATCACTGATTCGGTAGCTAGCGGCGCCTTGAGGAGACAGCAGCAGCGACGCGACATTGGGGTAGTGGCGGCGTAACAGGAGGAGCAGCAGGATTGACCTGCGGATGGTGGAGGCGGATGAGGGAGGGGCAGAGGATGCGGGCCCTGAGCCGTGGCGGCGCTGGGGAAGGAGCCACGGACGGTTGACGACGTCGTTGTCCACCAGCGCTCTCCCTACTCGATGACAGCCACGACCATGGTTGCATATGGCGCACGGGGTTGTGGGGCGGGGGCGCGCGCGGGGTTGCCGAGGGCGGGGACGCAGAGGGTTGTCGGGGGCGGATGCGCGGTGGTTGCAGGCGGCGGACGTCGTGGGCCAAGGCCGGCGGCGGCGCGCGGGATGAGGCGAGGTTGGTGGCGGCGCTGGATGGGGCGTCGGCGGCAGGGATTACCGTGGAAAGGTGGGGGTCGTGTTTTTTTTCTTCCATGCCCGTTCGGCTCGGTTGTTTTGTGGAGTTCAGGAACATCTCGTCGCTCCCTATATATATTAGCAAGTTGTTGGTCTAGTCCATTAATGCCTTTCAGTTATTCGGATTTGGACAATCTTAACATGAGTGTTGAAAAAAGAAAACAATCTTAACTGTAGAAGTCAGCTCTCTCGGATCACAGATCGGGATCAAGAAAAGTATGAACTTGACTATGAATTAAAACTTCTCTCAAGTCTTCGTATAATATTTATTAAGACAAACAATATGCGACTAGATCTGGCATTGTGCATCGCATCTCCACCGGGCATATATAATAGTCTATCTATTTTTATTTACTCCACATATTATTATTTTTAGGAAAAGGCATAAGCGCATCTTCAACGAGGTGTCATCCAATGGGTACCTCAAATGTGTGTGAATCAGTTTGCATGTCTGAATTTCACTTGGAAGCAAACCCGTCGGAGCTTTGTGGGAATCCGAACATCATGGAGGGTCCGCTTATCAAAGGCAGGATGGCGCTCCCCTCCCCTTCCCTCCCCCCTCCTGCCTCCCCGTCCCCGACCCCGACCCCGACACCCCGGCTCCGGCTGATACCACCCCGGCCGATCTTCTTCCTCTCCCGCTCCCCTCTTCCCCTTCCCCGCGGGTGGTTGCCCCGCGGTCCCCTTGTGGTTCCCGCTTCTGGTCTCTCGCTGGTGACGAGATCTGCTCTTCTGATGATGAAGACGTCCCCTCCCGTGGTTCCTCACTCCCCCTGCCGGACCCCAAGTCTCCGTCTCGCCTCTGGAAATTTGCCCCTGGGGACAGGGGCCGACGGGCGATGTCGCCGGATCTCGCCTCCGGTTGGCAGTGTGCTGGTCGCCGTTGTCACAAATCTGGTAAGTTTCCGCTCCCCTCCCCGACTCGTGGCGTCCTGAGGTCCTCGCCGTCTGTGGTCGCATCGCCGGCCATCGTGGTGTGCTCGCATGTCCTGTCGGCTGTGCCCTCGCTGCTGGCGCGGGATTCGGCTGGCGCGCCGGGGGTTGGGGCTGCGGCGGCCTTGCAAACCCTAGATCAGTCCGCGGTCGCGGTGGCTGGTGGGCCCCGTGGCGCGGTGGGCCTGGCGCTTCCTGGGCCGCAGTCGCTTGGGCCTCCCTCTGTCCCTCCCCTGTCTTCGTTGTGCTGCTTTTCCCCTTCCTGTCCGTGGGCCCTAGGCAGCTGGTTGTGGCCACTGCTCACTCCTCCCCCTCGGCCCATTTGTTGGGTCCGGCCCAGGCAGGCCTGGCTCGCTCTAGCTATATATGGGTGAGGAGGGGATCTCTCCCCCTTTCTAGGGTTTCCGGCCTCCGTCGCGGACATCAAAAAACACCGCTCCCCCATCTGCCGCTTTCTCAGGTCCAGCCCTCCTCCTCCTCTCCTCCTCTCCTTCGCGAAGATCCTCTCCATGGACAAATCCAGGGCTTCGTCGAGTGAGGCCATGTCGGGTAGCAAGCGCCAGCGCGAGGATTCGCCTGGCCCTGGGGCGGTTCTGGAGTATGAAGCCGCTCTTCGCTCCAAGCTCGAAGCCGAGCGGTCAATGCGCGAAGCAGGTGGCCTGCGACCGCGAGGCTTGGGCGGCCGCTGGATTTGGACCACTGGCGTCCGAATCTGGGGCGGCAGGCTCGTCCGCGGTCGATCCATGGGAGGTGGCGGGCTCGGTGGCTCTTCTTCTTCGGGCCCTCGTCCTGCTCCGACACGGGGTTCGGCGGCCCCGGCGCGACAATCTCAGCCCCCCGTCCCGCCGGTGCGGGGGCCGGGCCCCTCCGTCCTCCTCCGCGCTTCTTCTCGGGCCCCTCTTCATCGCAATTCAAGTCTCGCCGCACCACGGCCTCTGGCCCTGGCTCTTCCTCGACGGGGCTGGGGGATGGCATCCTACCTCCTCCTCCCCCGCCTCCTCCCCGCCAAAATCCCAACCCCAAACCCCTCGACTCGCTCACTTGCTTCGCTTGCCATGAGCCAAGGCATTTCCAGTCCAGATGTCTCAACCCCCCATTCTACTTGATCTGTCGATCGGATGGGCATTTGACAGTCGATTGCCATAACCGCACCAAGCCTCCTGCCTTTGTCCACTTCGACACTGGTTTCCCTGGATGCTCCTTCTTTGCGTTGGACAGTGGTCTCCCCTTGGTTGTGCCGGCTCCGTCCTTCTCAAATGCTGCTATTGTTACGATGAGTATTTTATATTTAAAAACCATTGACCTTTTTTTTCAAAAGAAAATCGTTTGATAAGTCTATACATTAAGAGAGAAAAATGCAAGTTCGTTCAAACCATATCTTTCATTCAGTCACACTGCGAATTTATATTCACATGATTGAGAATTCGAGATATAATATTAAACCCCAAAAAAACTATTCCGACGGCGGTGGAGGCGGCGTGCCGCGCCGTCGTTGTCGTCCTCCGGGACACCTTTGTTGAAGTCTTCAAGGCAGCACAAAATGTTCTTTGCTTGTAAATCAAACTGTTGGGGAACGTAGCAGAAATTCAAAATTTTCTACGCATCACCAAGATCAATCTATGGAGTAATCTAGCAACGAGGGGAAGGAGAGTGCATCTACATACCCTTGTAGATCGCTAAGCGGAAGCGTTCAAGTGAACGGGGTTGATGGAGTCGTACTCGTCGTGATCCAAATCACCGATGATCCTAGTGCCGGACGGACGGCACCTCCGTGTTCAACACACATACAGCCCGGTGACGTCTCCTACGCCTTGATCCAGCAAGGGGAGAAGGAGAGGTTGGGGAAGACTCCATCCAGCAGCAGCACAACGGCGTGGTGGTGGTGGAGGAGCGCGAGACTCCAGCAGGGCTTCGCCAAGCACTACGAGAGACGAGGAGGAAGAGGGGTAGGGCTGCGCCAACAGGGAGATTGAATCGTATGTTGGGCTGCCCAAAACCTCAAGTATATATAGGGGGAGGGGAGGGGCTGCGCCCCCACCTAGGTTTCCACCCCTAGGAGTGGCGGCCAGCCCTAGATCCCATCTAGGGGGCGGCCAAGGGGGGGAGAGAGAGGGGCGCACCACTAGGTGGGCCTTAGGCCCATCTGAGCCCAGGGTTTGCCCCCTTCCACTCTTCCTTGCGCCTTGGGCCTTGGTGGGGGGGAGGGCACCAGCCCACCTGGGGCTAGTCCCCTCCCACACTTGGCCCATCCAGCCCTCCGGGGCTGGTGGCCCCACTTGGTGGACCACCGGGACCCTCCCGGTGGTCCCGGTACATTACCGATAAAACCCGAAACTTTTCCGGCGACCAAAACAGGACTTTCCATATATAAATCTTTACCTCCGGACCATTCCGGAACTCCTTGTGATGTCCGGGATCTCATCCGGGACTCCAAACAACATTCGGTAACCGCATACATACCTTCCCTATAACCCTAGCGTCATCGAACCTTAAGTGTGTAGACCCTACGGGTTCGGGAGTCATGCAGACATGGCCGAGACAACTCTCCGGTCAATAACCAACAACGAGATCTGGATACCCATGTCGGTTCCCACATGCTCCACGATGATCTCATCGTATGAACCACGATGTCGAGGATTCAATCAATCCCGTATACAATTCCCTTTGTCCATCGGTACGATACTTGCCCGAGATTCGATCGTCGGTATCCCGATACCTTGTTCAATCTCGTTGCCGGCAAGTCTCTTTACTCGTTCCGTAACACATCATCCCGTGATCAACTCCTTGATCACATTGTGCACATTATGATGATGTCCTACCGAGTGGGCTCAGAGATACCTCTCCGTTTACACGGAGTGACAAATCCCAGTCTCGATTCGTGCCAACCCAACAGACACTTTCGGAGATACCTGTAGTGTACCTTTATAGCCACCCAGTTACGTTGTGACGTTTGGCACACCCAAAGCACTCCTATGGTATCCGGGAGTTGCACAATCTCATGGTCTAAGGAAATGATACTTGACATTAGAAAAGCTTTAGCATATGAACTACACGATCTTTGTGCTAGGCTTAGGATTGGGTCTTGTCCATCACATCATTCTCCTAATGGTGTGATCCCGTTATCAACGACATCCAATGTCCATGGTCAGGAAACCATAACCATCTATTGATCAACGAGCTAGTCAACTAGAGGCTTACTAGGGACATGGTGTTGTCTATGTATCCACACATGTATCTGAGTTTCCTATCAATACAATTCTAGCATGGATAATAAACGATTATCATGAACAAGGAAATATAATAATAACCAATTTATTATTGCCTCTAGGGCATATTTCCAACAGTCTCCCACTTGCACTAGAGTCAATAATCTAGTTCACATCGCCATGTGATTAACACTCACAGGTCACATCGCCATGTGACCAACATCCAAGAGTCTACTAGACTCAGTGATCTAGTTCACATCACTATGTGATAAACACTCAAAGAGTTCTAGGTTTGATCATGTTATGCTTGTGAGAGAGGTTGTAGTCATCAGGTCTTGCCATATTCAGATCCCTATGTATTTCGCAAAACTTTATATCGTAGATGCTGCTACCACGTTCCACTTGGAGCTATTCCAAATTATTGCTCCATTATACGTATCCGGTATCTCTACTCAGAGCTATCCGGATAGGTGTCAAGCTTGCATCGACGTAACTCTTTATGTCAAACTCTTTATCACCTCCATAACCGAGAAACATTTCCTTATTCCTCTAAGGATAATTTTGACCACTATCTGGTGATCTACTCCTAGATCACCTTTGTACCCTCTTGCCAGACATGTGGCAAGGCACACATCTGGTGCGGTACTCAGCATGGCATACCGTATAGAGCCTATGACAAAATCATAGGGGACGACCTTCGTCCTTCCTCTTTCTTCTGCCGTGGTCAATCTTCGAGTCTTACTCAACTTCACACCTTACAATTCAGGTAAGAACCCCTTCTTTGACTGATCTATTTTGAACTTCTTCAAAAACATGTCAAGGTGTGCGTTCTTTGAAAGTATCATCAGGCGTCTTGATCTATTTCTATAGATCCTGATGCCCAATATGCAAGCAACTTTATCCAGGTCTTCCTTTGAAAATCACTCTTCAAACAACCGTTTATGCATTCCAGAAATTCTACATCATTTCGGATCAACAATATGTCATTCACATATACTTATCAGAAATGTTGTCGTGCTCCCACTCACTTTCTTGTAAATACAAGTTTCTAGCAAACATTGTATAAACCTAAAAGCTTTGATCACTCTATCAAAGCATATATTCTGACTCCGAGATGCTTGCTCTAGTCCATAGAAGGATCGCTGGAGCCAGCATACCTTTTAGCACCCTTAGGATTGACAAAACTTTGATTGTATCACATACAACACTTTATTACGAAAACTTGGTAAGAAAACTTGTTTTGACATCCATCTGTAAGATTTCATAATCGAAAAATACAGCTAGTGCTAACATGATTCCGACGGACTTAAGCATCGCTACGGGTGAGAAATTCTCATTGTAGTCAACTCCTTGAACTTGTGAAAAGCCTCTTTCCCACAAGTCGAGCTTCATAGACAGTAACATTACCGCCCACGTCCGTCTTCTTCTTAAAGATCCATTTATCTTAGCGGCTTGCCGATCATTGGGCAAGTCCACCAAAGTCCATACTTTGTTCTGATACATGGATCCTATCTCGGATTTCATGGCTTCTAACCATTTGTCAGAATACGGGCCCACCATCACTTCTCCATAGCTCGTAGGTTCATTGTTGTCTAACAACATGATATCTAGGACAGGATCACCGTACCACTCAGGAGTAGTACATATCCTTGTCGACCTATGAGGTTCAATAGCAACTTGATCCGAAGCTTCATGATCACTGTCATTAACTTCCTCTTCAACAGACGTAGGTGCCACAGAAAACATCTTTCTGTGTTGCATCACTCTCTGGTTGAAGTAAAGGTTCGACAACCTAATCAAGTTCTATCTTCCTCCCACTCAATTCTTTTGAGAGAAACTCCTTCTCGAGAAAGGACCCGTTCTTAGTGACAAACAATTTGCCCTCGGATCTGAGATAGAAGGTATACCCAACTGTCACCTTTGGGTATTCTATGAAGATGTGTTTGTCCGCTTTTGGGTTCGAGCTTCTCCGGCTGAAGCCTTAAGCATCGTAGCCCCAAACATTAAGAAACGACAACTTTGGTTTCTTGCCAAACCAATGTTCATATGACGCCGTCTCAATGGACTTAGATGGTGTCCTATCTAAAGTGAATGCAGCTGTCTCTAACGCATAACCTCAAAATCAAAACGGTAGATTGGTACGAGACATCATAGATCGCACCATATCTCATAGGATTCGATTACGACGTCCGGACACACCATTACCTTGTGGTGTTCCAGGTGGATTCAACTATGAAACAATTCCACAATGTCTTAAGTGATTGCCAAACTCATAACCCAGAAAATCCCCTTTTGATCAGATCGTAGGAACATGATCTTATTGTTATGATGATTCTTAACTTCACTCTGAAATCGCTTGAACTTTTCAAACGTTTCAGACTTGTGCTTCATTAAGTAGATATACCTATATCTACCCAAATCGTCAGTGAAGATGAGAAAATAGCGATATCCACAGCACGCTTCAATTCTCGTTGGATCACACACATCAGCATGCATGATTTCCAACAAGTCACTTGCCCATTTCATTGTACCTGAAAACAGGGTCTTAGTCATCCTGCCCATGAGGCATGGCTCGCATGTGTCAGGTGATTCAAAATCAAGTGACTCCAAACATCCATCGACATGGAGTTTCTTCATGCATCTTACGCCAATATGACCTAAGCGGCAGTGCCACGAGAAAGTGGTACTATCATTATTAACTCTACATCTTTTGGCGTGAACATGTGTATTACCACGACCGAGATTCAATGAACCATTCACATAGGGTGCATGACCATGAAAGGTATCATTCATGTAAACAGAATAACCATTATTCTCTAACTTAAATGAATGACCGTATTGCAATGAACATGATCTAATCATATTCATGCTCAACGTAGACACCTGATAACATTTATCTAGGTTCAATACTAATCCCGAAGGCAGATGGAGCGTGCGATGGTGATCTCATCAACTTTGGAAACACTTCCAACACACATCGTCACCTCGCCCTCAGCCAGTCTCCGTTTAGTCCGTAGCTTTTGCTTCAAGTCACCAATAATAGTAACTGAACCGGTATCCAATACCCAGGTGCTACCAGAAGTACTAGTGAGGTACACATTAATAACACATATATACTTTGTTGAAGTTGCCAGCCTTCTTATCTACCAAGCATTTGGGGTAATTCCGCTACCAGTGACCGTTCCCCTTACAATAGAAGCACTTAGTCTTGGGTTTGGGTTCAACCTTGGGTTCCTTCACTGGAGCGGCAACTGGTTTGCCATCCATGAAGTTTCCCTTCTAGCCCTTTCCCTTCTTGAAACCAGTGGTCTTGTTAAACCATCAACACTTGATGCTCCTTCTTGATTTCTACCTTTTGCGGTCTTAAGCACCGCGAACAACTCCGGGATGAACTCCATCCCTTGCATGTCATAGTTCATCACGAAGATCTAGTAGCTTAGTGATAGTGGCTAGAGAACTCTATCAATCACTATCTTATCTGGAAGTTTAACTCCCACTTGATTTAAGTGATTGTAGCACCCAGACATTCTGGGCATATGCTCACTAGCTGAGCCATTCTCCTCCATCTTGTTGGCAAAAGAACTTGTCAGAGGTCTCACACCTCTCAACACGGGCATGAGCCTGAAATCCCAATTTCAGCTCTTGGAACATCTCATATGTTCTATGGCGTTCAAAACATCATTGGAATCCCGATTCTAAGCCGTAAAGTATGGTGCACTAAACTATCAAGTAGTCATCAGGATGTGTCTGTCAGGTGTTCACAACATCCACATACGACATTGTAGGGGTTTGTACATCGAGCGGTGCATCAAAGACGTAAGCCTTCTGTGTAGTAGTGAGGACACTCCTCGGACTACGGACTTAGTCCGCATCATTGCTTACAATATCTTTCAACTTAATCTTTCTCTAGGAACGTATTGAAATAGGGAGCTACAACGTGAGCTCTTTGTCTACAACATATTTGCAAAGACAATTTAGACTATGTTCATGATAATTGAGTTCATCTAATCAAATTATTTAATGAACTCCCACTCAGATAGACATCCCTCTCGTCATCTAAGTGAAACATGATCCGAGTCAACTAGGCCGTGTCCGATCGTCACGTGAGACGGACTAGTCAACATCGGTGAACATCTTCATGTTGATCGTATCTTCTATACGACTCATGCTCGACCTTTCGGTCTTCCGTGTTCCGAGGCCATGTCTGTACATGCTAGGCTCGGCAAGTCAACCTAAGTGTTTCGCATGTGTCCCGAGGCCATGTCTGTACATGCTAGGCTCGTGAACACCCGTTATATTCGAACGTTAGAATCTATCACACCCGATCATCACGTGGTGCTTCGAAACAACGAACCTTCGCAATGGTGCACAGCTAGGGGGAACACTTTCTTGAAATTATTACGAGGGATCATCTTATTTAAGCTACCGTCGTTCTAAGCAAATAAGATGTAAAACATGATAAACATCACATGCAATCAAATAGTGACATGATATGGCCAATATCATTTTGCTCCTTTTGATCTCCATCTTCGGGGCTCCATGATCATCGTTGTCACCGGCATGACACCATGATCTCCATCATCATGATCTCCATCATCGTGTCTTCTTGAAGTTGTCATGTCATCTATTACTTCTACTACTATGGCTAACGCTTTAGCAATAAAGTAAAGTAATTACATGACGTTTATGTTGACATGCAGGTCATAAATAAATAAAGACAACTCCTATGGCTCCTGCCGGTTGTCATACTCATCGACATGCAAGTCGTGATTCCTATTACAAGAACATGATCAATCTCATACATCAAATATATCATTCATCACATTCTTTTGGCCATATCACATCACAAGGCATATGCTGCAAAAACAAGTTAGACGTCCTCTAATTGTTGTTGCAAGTTTTTTACGTGGCTGCTATAGGTTTCTATCAAGAACGTTTCTTACCTACGCGAAAACCACAATGTGATATGCCAATTTCTATTTACCCTTCATAAGGACCCTTTTCATCGAATCCGATCCGACTAAAGTGGGAGAGACAGACACCCGCTAGCCACCTTATGCAACTAGTGCATGTCAGTCGGTGGAACCAGTCTCATGTAAGAGTACGTGTAAGGTCGGTCCGGGCCGCTTCATCCCACGATGCCGCCGAATCAAGATAAGACTAGTAACGGCAAGTAAATTGACAAAATCGACACCCACAACAACTTGTGTTCTACCCGTGCGTAGAAACTACGCATAAACCTGGCTCTGATGTCACTGTTGGGGAACGTAGCAGAAATTCAAAATTTTCTACGCATCACCAAGATCAATCTATGGAGTAATCTAGCAACGAGGGGAAGGAGAGTGCATCTACATACCCTTGTAGATCGCTAAGCGGAAGCGTTCAAGTGAACAGGGTTGATGGAGTCGTACTCGTCGTGATCCAAATCACCAATGATCCTAGTGCCGAACGGACGGCACCTCCGTGTTCAACACACATACAGCCCGGTGACGTCTCCTACGCCTTGATCCAGCAAGGGGAGAAGGAGAGGTTGGGGATGACTCCATCCAGCAGCAGCACGATGGCGTGGTGGTGGTGGAGGAGCGCGGGACTCCAGCAGGGCTTCGCCAAGCACTACGAGAGACGAGGAGGAAGAGGGGTAGGGCTGCGCCAACAGGGAGATTGAATCGTATGTTGGGCTGCCCAAAACCTCAAGTATATATACGGGGAGGGGAGGGGCTGCACCCCCACCTAGGTTTCCACCCCTAGGGGTGGTGGCCAACCCTAGATCCCATCTAGGGGGCGTCCAAGGGGGGGAGAGAGGGGGGCGCACCACTAGGTGGGCCTTAGGCCCATCTGAGCCTAGGGTTTGCCCCCTTCCACTCTCCCTTGCGCCTTGGGCCTTGGTGGGGGGGCGCACCAGCCCACCTGGGGCTGGTCCCCTCCCACACTTGGCCCATGCAGCCCTCTAGGGCTGGTGGCCCCACTTGGTGGACCACAGGGACCCTCCCGGTGGTCCCGGTACATTACCGATAAAATCCAAAACTTTTCTGGCGACCAAAACAGGACTTCCCATATATAAATCTTTACCTCCGGACCATTCCGGAACTCCTCGTGACATCCAGGATCTCATCCGGGACTCCGAACAACATTCGGTAACCGCATACATACCTTCCCTATAACCCTAGCATCATCGAACCTTAAGTGTGTAGACCCTACGGGTTCGGGAGTCATGCAGACATGGCCGAGACAACTCTCCGGTCAATAACCAACAACAGGATCTGGATACCCATGTCAGTTCCCACATGCTCCATGATGATCTCATCGGATGAACCATGATGTTGAGGATTCAATCAATCCCGTATACAATTCCCTTTGTCCATCGGTATGATACTTGCCCGAGATTCGATCGTCGGTATCCCGATACCTTGTTCAATCTCGTTGCCGGCAAGTCTCTTTACTCGTTCCGTAACACATCATCCCGTGATCAACTCCTTGATCACATTGTGCACATTATGATGATGTCCTACCGAGTGGGCCTAGAGATACCTCTCCGTTTACATGAAGTGACAAATCCCAGTCTCGATTCGTGCCAACCCAACAGACACTTTCGGAGATACCTGTAGTGTACCTTTATAGCCACCCAGTTACGTTGTGACGTTTGGCACACCCAAAGCACTCCTACGGTATCTGGGAGTTGCACAATCTCATGGTCTAAGGAAATGATACTTGACATTAGAAAAGCTTTAGCATACGAACTACACGATCTTTGTGCTAGGCTTAGGATTGGGTCTTGTCCATCACATCATTCTCCTAATGATGTGATCCCGTTATCAACGACATCCAATGTCCATGGTCAGGAAACCGTAACCATCTATTGATCAACGAGCTAGTCAACTAGAGGCTTACTAGGGACATGGTGTTGTCTATGTATCCACACATGTATCTGAGTTTCCTATCAATACAATTCTAGCATGGATAACAAACGATTATCATGAACAAGGAAATATAATAATAACCAATTTATTATTGCCTCTAGGGCATATTTCCAACACAAACACCATGTCATCGCGCGATCGACGGGCGGGGGGCGGCAGGACGGCAACTGGCGCTGCTGAGAGGTAGCGGTCGACGACAGTGTCCCATGCCGCTGAGGGGGGCGCGCGCATGGGCATGAGCACGGGCACGGGCGTGGCGGTTGCAGCCAAACGCATGGGGACCAGCGCTGCGGTGGGTGGAGGGGCGCGCACAGGCAGGGGCACGAGCGCGGCAGGTGTAGCCAAACGCACGGGGGCCGGCGCCACGGTGGGCACGGGCGCTGGCACTGGCATGTACACGAGCTCGTGCGGGTCCGCGGTGACCTCGCTGATGCCCGCGGCTTCCAGCTCTGCGATAGTGCTCGGCGACCAGCCCGTCAATGCTACGGGGATGGTCGCTGGCACGGGCGTGTGATACGTCTCCAACGTATCTATAATTTTTGATTGCTCCATGCTATTATATTATCTGTTTTGGATGTTAATGGGCTTTATTTTACACTTTTATATCATTTTTGGGACTAACCTTTTAACTGGAGGCCCAGCCCAAATTGCTGTTTTTTTGCCTATTTCGGTGTTTCGTAGAAAAGGAATATCAAACTAAGTCCAAACAGAATGAAACCTTCGGGAACGTGATTTTCTCAACAAACATGATCCAGGAGACTTGGAGTGGGCATGAAGAAACAATCGAGGAGGCCACGAGGCAGGAGGGCGCGCCTACCCCCTGGGTGTGCCCTCCACCCTCGTGGGCCCCTCGTTGCTCCACCGACCAACTTCTTCCTCCTATATAAGTCCACGTACCCCGCAAACATCCAGGAGCACCACGAAAACCTAATTCCACCGCCGCAACCTTCTGTACCCGAGAGATCCCATCTTGGGCCTTTTCCGGAGCACCGCCGGAGGGGGCATTGATCACGGAGGGCCTCTACATCAACTCCATGGCCTCTCCAGTGATGTGTGAGTAGTTTACTTCAGACCTTCGGGTCCATAGTTATTATCTAGATGGCTTCTTCTCTCTCTTTAGATCTCAATACAAAGTTCTCCTCGATCTTCTTGGAGATCTATTCGATGTAATCTTATTTTGCGGTGTGTTTGTCGAGATCCGATGAATTGTGGGTTTATGATCCAGATTATCTATGAACAATATTTGATTCTTCTCTGAATTCTTTTATGTATGATTGGTTTATATTTGCAAGTCTCTTCGAATTATCAGTTTGGTTTGGCCTACTAGATTGATCTTTCTTGCAATGGGAGAAGTGCTTCACTTTGGGTTCAATCTTGCGGTGCTCGATCCCAGTGACAGAAAGGGAAACGACACGTATTGTATTGTTGCCATCGAGGATAAAAATATGGGGTTTATATCATATTGCATGAGTTTATCCCTACATCATGTCATCTTGCTTAAGGCGTTACTCTGTTCTTATGAACTTAATACTCTAGATGCATGCTGGATAGCGGGCGATGTGTGGAGTAATAGTAGTAGATGCAAAATTGTTTCGGTCTACTTGTCACGGACGTGATGCCTATATACATGATCATACCTAGATATTCTCATAACTATGCTCAATTCTATCAATTGCTTGACAGTAATTCGTTTACCCACCGTAATACTTATGCTCTTGAGAGAAGCCACTAGTGAAATCTATGGCCCCCGTGTCTATCTTCCATCATATTAATCTTCCAACACTTAGCTATTTCTATTGCCATTTATTTTACTTTGCATCTTTATTTCTCTTTATCATAAAAATACCAAAAATATTATCTTATCATATTTATTAGAGCTCACTCTCGTAAGTGACCATGAAGGGATTGACAACCCCTTTACCGCTTTGGTTGCGAGGTTCTTATTTGTTTGTGTAGGTGCGTGGGACTCGAGCGTGATCTCCTACTTGATTGATACCTTGGTTCATAAAAATTGAGAGAAATTCATCGGCCTTCCTAGAGAAGATGACGCTACCCATCTAAATAGCTTTGTTGATTTGTGTGATATGCAAAAGAAGAAAGATGTGGACAATGATATTGTTAAATTGAAGCTATTTGCTTTTTCCCTTAGAGATCGTGCTAAAGCTTGGTTTTTGTCTTTGCCTAGAAATAGTATTGATTCATGGAATAAGTGCAAAGATGCTTTTATCTCTAAGTATTTTCCTCCCGCTAAGATCATCTCTCTTAGAAACGATATTATGAATTTTAAGCAACTTGATCATGAACATGTTGCACAATCTTGGGAGAGGATGAAATTAATGATAGGTAATTTCCCTACACATGGTTTGAATCTTTGGATGATTATACAAAAAATTTATGCCGGATTGAATTTTGCTTCTAGAAATCTTTTAGATTCGGCCGCGGGAGGCACTTTTATGGAAATCACTTTAGGAGAAGCTACTAAACTCCTAGATAATATTATGGTTAATTATTCTCAATGGCACACCAAAAGATCTACTAATAAAAAAGTGCATGCGATAGAAGAAATTAATGTTTTGAGTGGAAAGATGGATGAACTGATGAAATTGTTTGCTAATAAGAGTGTTTCCTCTGATCCTAATAATGTGCCTTTGTCTACCTTGATTGAGAATAATAATGAATATATGGATGTGAATTTTGTTGGTAGGAACAATTTTGGTAATAACGCGTATAGAGGTAATTTTAATTCTAGGCCGTTTCCTAGTAATTCCTCTAATAATTATGGTAATTCCTACAACAATTCTTATGGAAATTTTAATAAGATGCCCTATGAATTTGAGACTAGTGTTAAGGAGTTTATGAATTGGCAAAATAATTTCAATGCTTTTCTTGAAGAAAAATTGCTTAAGGTTGATGAATTAGCTAGGAACATTGATAGAATTTCTCTTGATGTTGATTCTTTGAAACTTAGATCTATTCCACCTAAGCATGATATCAATGAGTCACTCAAAGCCATGAGAATTTCATTGATGAGTGCAAAGAAAGAACCGCTAGGATGCGTGCTAAGAAAGATTGCTTTGTGAAAGCGTGTTCTTCTAGTTTCCATGAAAATAAAGATGAATATCTAAAAGTTATTGATGTGTCTCATATTAAATCTTTGTTTTGCAATATGAATATTGATAATGATGGGACTGAAGATGAGCCACCTTTACCTAGAAGGCGTTCCAAAAATTCGGAGTTTTTAGATCTTGATGCAAAAATTGGTAAAACTATGATTGAAGAGGTCAAAACTTTAGATATCAATGAACCCACTATTTTGGATTTCAAGGAATTTAATTATGATAATTGCTCTTTGATAGATTGTATTTCCTTGCTGCAATCCGTGCTAAATTCTCCTCATGCTTATAGTCAAAATAAAGCTTTTACTAAACATATCGTTGATGCTTTGATGCAATCTTATGAAGAAAAACTTGAGTTGGAAGTTTCTATCCCTATAAAACTTTATGATGAGTGTGAAAATACTATTAAAATTAAAATTAAAGATCATGAATGCTATGCTTTGTGTGATTTGGGTGCTAGTGTTTCCACGATTCCGAAAACTTTATGTGATTTGCAAGGATTCCGTGAATTTGATGATTGTTCTTTAAACTTGCACCTTGCGGATTCCACTATTAAGAAACCTATGGGAATAATTAATGATGTTCTTATTGTTGCAAATAGGAACTATGTGCCTGTAGATTTCATTGTTATTGACATAGATTGCAATCCTTCATGTCCTATTATTCTTGGTAGACCTTTCCTTAGAACGATTGGTGCAATTATTGATATGAAGGAAGGGAATATTTGATTCCAATTTCTGTTAAGGAAAGGCATGGAACACTTCCCTAGAAAGAAAATTAAGTTACCATATGAATCTATTATTAGATCCACTTATGGATTGCCTACCAAAGATGGCAATACCTAGTTCTATCCTTGCTTTTAGGGCATGTACAATGGTTCTATCTTAAGAGTGCCACGTAGGATAAATGATGAGGTGGAGGAAAGAGAAATCATAAGAGAAGGCTTGCCTTATCTTATTTAAGAGAAGGCAAGAGATGATCTCTTAGCACAATTTGTCTCATCATATTTGTAGGAACAACTAATTATTGAAGATAAGGCTAAGAGATGACCCATTGTAGACATGTTTTCTTGTCATCTCTAATTTACATGCAAAACTTAAGATAAGACTATCTTATCAACCATTGTACATGCCCTTATGCCTAGCTAGGGGCGTTAAACGATAGCGCTTGTTGGGAGGCAACCCAATTTTATTTTTATTACTTGCTTTTGTCTCCTATTTAGTAATAAATAATTTATCTAGCCTCTGTTTTGGTTGTGTTTTTTGTGTTTAATTAGTGTTTGTGCCAAGTAGAACCGTTGGGAAGACTTGGGGAAAGTCTTTTTGGTCTTGCTGTAAAAAACAGAAACTTTAGCACTCACGAGAATTGCTACCATTTTTATTTGGAAAATGCTATTTAGTTAATTATTTTTGAAGATTATTAATAGATAAATTACTCACGTCTATAAACTTATTTTAGAATTTTTGGGGTTCCATAAGTTTGCGTTAGCTACAGATTACTACAGACTGTTCTGTTTTTCATAGATTCTGTTTTTCGTGTGTTCTTTGCTTATTTTGATGAATCTATGGCTAGTAAAAGAGTTTATAAATCATAGAGAAGTTGGAATACAGTAGGTTTAACACCAATATAAATCAAGAATGAGTTAATTACAGTACCTTGAAGTGGTGTTTTGTTTTCTTTCGCCAACGGAGCTCACGAGATTTTCTATTTAAGTTTTGTGTTGTGAAGTTTTCAAGTTTTGGGTAAAGATTTGATGGATTATGGAACAAGGAGTGGCAAGATCCTAAGCCTGGGGATGCACATGGTACCCCAAGGTAAAATTCAAGGACACCAAAAATCCTAAGCTTGGGGATGCCTGGGCATCTCCTCTTTCGTCTTCGTCTATCGGTAAGTTTACTTGGAGCTATATTTTTATTCACCACATGGTATGTGTTTTGCTTGGAGCGTCTTGTATGATTTGAGTCTTTGATTTTTAGTGTACCACAATCATACTTGCTGTACACACCTTTTGAGAGAGACTCACATGATTTGAAATTTATTAGAATACCATATGTGCTTCACTTATATCTTTTGAGCCATATAGTTTTTGCTCTAGTGCTTCACTTATACCTTTTAGAGCACGGCGGTGGTTTTATTTTATAGAAATAATTGATCTCTCATGCTTCACTTATATTATTTTGAGAGTCCTTTAGAACAACATGGAAATTTGCTTTTAGGAATAATATAAAAACTTTCATAGAAGTGCATTGAATACTATGAGAAGTTTGATACTTGATAATTGTTTTGAGATATGGAGATGGTGATATTAGAGTCATGCTAGTTGAGTAGTTGTGAATTTTAGGAATACTTGTGTTGAAGTTTTTTATTCCCGTAGCATGCACGTATGGTGAACCGTTATGTGACGAAGTCGGAGCATGATTTATTTATTGATTGTCTTCCTTATGAGTGGCGGTCGGGGACGAGCGGTGGTCTTTTCCTACCAATCTATCCCCCTAGGAGCATGCGCGTAATACTTTGTTTCGATAACTAATAGATTTTTGCAATAAGTATGTGAGTTCTTTATGACTAATGTTGAGTCCATGTATTATACGCACTCTCCTCCTTCCACCATTGCTAGCCTGTCTAATACCGTGCACTTTTCGCCGGTATCATACACCCACCATATAACTTCCTCAAAACAGCCACCATACCTACCTACCATGGCATTTCCATAGCCATCCCGAGATATATTGCCATGCAACTTTTCACCATCCTGTTATTATGACACACTTCATCATTGTCATTATTGCTTGCATGATCATGTAGTTGACATCGTATTTGTGGCAAAGCCACCGCTCATAATTCTTCATACATGTCACTCATGCATAATTGCACATCCCGGTAAACCGCCGGAGGCATTCACATAGAGTTATATTTTTGTTCTAAGTATAGAGTTGTAATTCTTGAGTTGTAAGTAAATAAAGTGTGATGATCATCATTATTAGAGCATTGTACCAAGTGAGGAAAGCATGATGGAGACTATGATTCCCCCACAAGTCGGGATGAGACTCCGGACGAAAAAATAGGAAAGGCCTAAAAAAAGGAGAAGGCCGAAAAAAATGAGAGAAAAAGAGAGAAGGGACAATGCTACTATCCTTTTTCCACACTTGTGCTTCAAAGTAGCAGCATGATCCTCATGATAGAGAGTCTCATATGTTATCACTTTTATGTACTAGTGGGAATTTTACATTATAGAACTTGGCTTGTATATTCCAATGATGGGCTTCCTCAAAATTGCACTAGGTCTTTGTGAGCAAGCAAGTTGGATGCACACCCACTTAGTTCTTTTGTTGAGCTTTCATACACTTATAGCTCTAGTGCATCCATTGCATGGCAATCCCTACTCACTCACATTGATATCTATTTATGGGCATCTCCATAGCCCGTTGATACGCCTAGTTGGTGTGAGACTATCTTCTCCTTCTTTGTCTTCTCCACAACCACCATTCTATTCCACCATAGTGCTATATCCATGGCTCATGCTCATATATTGCGTGAAGATTGAAAAAGTTTGAGAACATCAAAAGTATGAAACAATTGCTTGGCTTGTCATCGGGGTTGTGCATGATTTAAATATTTTTTGTGGTGAAGATAGAGCATAGCTAGACTGTATGATTTGCAAGGATAACTTTCTTTGGCCATGTTATTTTGAGAAGACATGATTGCTTAGTTAGTATATTTGAAGTATTATTATTTTTATGTCAATATTAAACTTTTATCTTGAATCTTTCAGATCTGAACATGCATGCCACAATAAAGAAAAATTACATTGAGAAATATGTTAGAAAGCATTCCACATCAAAAATTCTTTTTTTATCATTTACCTACTCGAGGACGAGTAGGAATTAAGCTTGGGGATGCTTGATACGTCCCCAACGTATCTATAATTTTTGATTGCTCCATGCTATTATATTATCTGTTTTGGATGATAATGGGCTTTATTTTACACTTTTATATCATTTTTGGGACTAACCTATTAACCAGAGGCCCAGCCCAAATTGCTGTTTTTTGCCTATTTCAGTGTTTCATAGAAAAGGAATATCAAACGAAGTCTAAACGGAATGAAACCTTCGGGAACGTGATTTTATCAACAAACGTGATCCAGGAGACTTGGAGTGGGCGTCAAGAAACAATGGGGGAGGCCACGAGGCAGGGGGCACGCCTACCCCTTGGGCGCGCCCTCCACCCTCGTGGGCCCCTCGTTGCTCCACTGACCTACTTCTTCCTCCTATATAAGTCCACGTACCCCGCAAACATCCAGGAGCACCACGAAAACCTAATTCCACCGCCGCAACCTTCTGTACCCGAGAGATCCCATCTTGGGGCCTTTTCCGGAGCTCCGCTGGAGGGGGCATTGATCACGGAGGGCCTCTACATCAACTCCATGGCCTCTCTGGTGATGTGTGAGTAGTTTACTTCAGACCTTCGGGTCCATAGTTATTAGCTAGATGGCTTCTTCTCTCTCTTTAGATCTCAATACAAAGTTCTCCTCGATCTTCTTGGAGATCTATTCGATGTAATCTTCTTTTGCGGTGTGTTTGTCGAGATCCGATGAATTGCGGGTTTATGATCCAGATTATCTATGAACAATATTTGATTCTTCTCTGAATTCTTTTATGTATGATTGGTTTAACTTTGCAAGTCTCTTCGAATTATCAGTTTGGTTTGGACTACTAGATTGATCTTTCTTGCAATGGGAGAAGTGCTTAGCTTTGGGTTCAATCTTGCGGTGCTCGATCCTAGTGACAAAAAGGGAAACAATACGTATTGTATTGTTTCCATCGAGGATAAAAAGATGGGGTTTATATCACATTGCATGAGTTTATCCCTCTACATCATGTCATCTTGCTTAAGGCGTTACTCTGTTTTTATGAACTTAATACTCTAGATGCATGCTGGATAGCGGGCGATGTGTGGAGTAATAGTAGTAGATGCAGAATCATTTCGGTCTACTTGTCACAGACGTGATGCCTATATACATGATCATACCTAGATATTCTCATAACTATGCTCAATTCTATCAATTGCTCGACAGTAATTCGTTTACCAACCGTAATACTTATGCTCTTGAGAGAAGCCACTAGTGAAATCTATGGCCCCCGGGTCTATCTTCCATCATATTAATCTTCCAACACTTAGCTATTTCTATTGTCGTTTATTTTACTTTGCATCTTTATTTCTCTTTATCATAAAAATACCAAAAAATTTATCTTATCATATCTATCAGATCTCACTCTCGTAAGTGACCGTGAAGGGATTGACAACCCCTTTATCGCGTTGGTTGCGAGGTTCTTATTTGTTTGTGTAGGTGCGTGGGACTTGAGCGTGATCTCCTACTAGATTGATACCTTAGTTCTCAAAAACTAAGGGAAATACTTACGCTACTTTACCGCATCACCCTTTCCTCTTCAAGGGAAAACCAACACAGTGCTCAAGAGGTAGCAGTGTGGGGATGGGAGCTGGGATGGGAGCGGGGGCAGCAACCGCCGCGGCCAGCTCGTTCTGGGCCATGTCCATGAGGCCCCATTCCTCCTTATTTTCTATCTCCTCCGGCTCGGAGTCGACTTCACCAAACTTGAAGACTAGTGGCAGATGATCATTCTGTGCCATGGCGTTGGTGGAGGTCTGCGGGAGGGAGGCAAACAGTAAGGCCGCCCGTATTACACACTGGCTCGGGTGCCATTAATGGCGAGGAAGGCGGGTGGCCATGGAAGTCAAAGGGCTCGCTTTCTAGTGAGCCTGCACAGCGTACAACTCACACGCTTTCCGGTGAGCCTGCGCATTGGAGGACAACTTGCACGCCTCTCGGTCAACCTGCGCACCGGACTGAGGCTCGCACGCCTCCCGGTCAGTCAAGGTCAAGCATCTGTCCGCACGACACCTCCTACAGCCATTAAAACCAGGACACATGGCGTCACGTGAATGGTTAACAGAGCGCACACAATTTGAATTATACAAACGTTTAAGATATTAAAATGGCATCTATTTTTTTCAAAATGCCTTTGTTGGCTGTCAATATTTGAGTGCACCTTCTCTCAAACTGGACATGAAAAATTCCACAGCATGTTGGGTACCATTCCATGATAGCATGCCAAGTTTCATGAATTTCAGATGAGTTTTGGATTTACTAGAATTTAAAAACCAGGCATCTCAATGTTTTGCCGGCAATCAACGGTGCCCTGGTGTTTGAAATTCATTCCCATTTTTTGCATGGGACCTAAGCATGCACCCAAGGACACTGATTTGATTTTCCAACCAATTTATATGCAGTGGAGCATGTGCATGTAGTTCAAATTTGAATTATGCACATAAATGCATTGAAAACTCAGTTAATGCATAAAAATGTCCAAACGAACCCCGAAAAATACCAAAATTCGACACAACACTCTGTTTTCTATGTTGATATGAGAAAAAATTTGAAAGCAATAAGAGGCAATGGATATCCTTTCATCCCCAAAGGTGGGATGTTCCCTATCGAAACCATCATGCTTGTTGTGAGAAGATCTGGTTTGTGAGAAGCATGTACCCGAACCTACCCCAAATGGGACAAATTTTTTACCACGGCATGTTGATCCGCTCGATGATAGCATGCCAAGTTTCATGAATTTCAGACGAGTTTTGGGTTTACTAGAATTTAAAAACCAGACATCTCAACATTTTGCCGGCAATCAACAATGCCCTGGTGTTTGAATTTCATTCCCATCTCTTGCATGGGACCTAGAAATTCACCCAAGGACACTGATTAGTTTTTTCAACCAACTTTAGTGTACTGGAGCATGTGCTTGTAGTTCAAATTGAATTATGCACATAAATGCATTGAAAACCCAGTTAATGCATAAAAAAGTCCAAATGAACCCCAAAAAATCACAAAAATTGACACAACACTCCTGTTGTTCTATGTTGACACTAGAAAAAATTTGAAAGCAGTAAGAGGCAATGGATATCGTTTCATCCCCAAAGGTGGGACGTTCCCTATCGAAACCATCATGCTTGTTGTGCGAAGCTCTGGTTTGTGAGAAGCTTATACCCGAACCAACCCCAAATGGGACAATTTTTTTACCACGGCATGTGGATGCCGCTCCATGATAGCATGCCAAGTTTCATGAATTTCAGGTGAGTTTTGGATTTACTAGAATTTAAAAACTATGCATCTCAACGTTTTGCCGGCAATCAACAGTGCCCTGGTGTTTGAAATTCTTTCCCGTCTCTTGCATGGGACCTAAGGATGCACCCAAGGACACACATGTGATTTTCAACCAACTTTGGTGCATTGGAGCATGTGCTTGTAGTTCAAATTTTAATTATGCACATAAAAATGCCTAGAAAACCCAGTTAATGTATAAAAAAGGCCACACAAACCCCGAAAAATTCATTCCCATTTCTTGCATGGGACCTAAGCATGCACCCAAGGACACATATTTGATTTTTCAAGCAATTTATATGCACTGGAGCGTGTGCATGTACGTACTTCAAATTTGAATTATGCACATAAATGCATTGAAAACTCAGTTAATGCATAAAAATGTCCAAACAAACCCCAAAAATTCCCAAAATCGACGCAACACTCCTGTTGCTTTATGTTGACACGAGAAATTTTTTGAAAGCAATAAGAGGCAATGAATATCGTTTCGTCCCCAAAGGTGGGACGTATGTTTCCTATCGAAACCATCAGGCTTGCTGTGAGAAGCTCTGGTTTGTGAGAAGCATATACCCAAACCTGCCCAAAATGGGACAATTTTTTTACCATGGCATGTTGATGCCGCTCCATGATAGCATGCCAAGTTTCTTGAATTTCAGACGAGTCTTGGATTTACTAGAATTTAAAAACCAGGCATCTCAATGTTTTGCTGGCAATCAACGGTGCCCTGGTGTTTGAAATTCATTCCCATTCCTTGCATGGGACCTAAGCATGCATCCAAGGACACAAATTTGATTTTTCAACCAATTTATATGCACTAGAGCATGTGCATGTAGTTCAAACTTGAATTATGCACATAAATGCATTGAAAACTCAGTTAATGCATAAAAATGTCCAAACGAACCCCGAAAAATCACAAAAAATGACACAACACTCATGTTGTTCTATGTTGACACGAGAAAAAATTGAAAGCAATAAGAGGCAATGGATATCGTTTCGTCCCCAAAGGTGGGACGTTCCCTATCGAAACCATCATGCTTGTTGTGAGAAGCTTATACCCGAACCTGCCCCAAATGGGACAAATTTTTTGCCACGGCATGTTGATGCCGCTCCATGATAGCGTGCCAAGTTTCATGAATTTCATACGAGTTTTGGATTTACTAGAATTTAAAAACCATGCATCTCAACGTTTTGCCGGCAATCAACAGTGCTCTGGTGTTTGAATTTCATTCCCATCTCTTGCATGGGACCTAGAAATTCACCCAAGGACACACATGTGATTTTTCAACCAACTTTAGTGCATTGGAGCATGTGCTTGTAGTTCAAATTTGAATTATGCACATAAAATGCCTAGAAAACCTAGTTAATGTATTAAAAAGGCCAAACGAACCCCGAAAAATTCCAAGATTAAACACAACACTCATGTTGTTCTACGTTGACACTAGAACAATTTTGAAAGCAATAAGAAGCAACAGATATCATCCCGTCCCCAAAGGTGGTACGTTCCCTATTGAAACCATCATGCTTGTTGTGAGAAGCTCTGGTTTGTAAGAAGCTTATACCCAAACCTACCCCAAATGGGACAAAATTTTCACCACGACATGTTGATGCCGCTCCATGATAGCATGCCAAGTTTCCTGAATTTCAGACGAGTTTTGGACTTACTAGAATTTAAAAACCAGGTATCTCAACATTGTGTCGGCAATGAATAGTGCCCTGGTGTTTGAAATTCATTCCCATCTCTTGCATGGGACCTAGAAATTCACCCAAGGACACACATGTGATTTTCCAACCATCTTTGGTGCATTGGAGCATGTGCTTGTAGTTTAAATTTTAATTATGCACATAAAATGCCTAGAAAACCCAGTTAATGTATAAAAAAGGCCCAACGAACCCCGAAAAAGTAATTTCCATTTGTTGCATGGAACCTAAGCATGCACTGAAGGACACATATTTGATTTTTCAACCAATTTGTATGCACCAGAGCATGTGCATGTAGTTTAATTTTGAATTGTGCACCTGAAATGGCTAGAAAAACACTTTAATGTATAAAATGTCCAAACAAACCCTGAATAATTCCAATTCTTTTACGACACACATATAGTTGCATGTTCACTGCGGATAAAATGTCTAGCAATTCAAACAACGTCCATTGCCGCTGTGACCCCATTTTGTAATTCAAATCAAGTAGATCCCACACAGTTTATTATCACCAACCGTGTGAGATGTAGTACAAAATATCTTGGAGCACCGTCGGTGTATAGTACGCTTATGGCTTACGTGAGAAGGTGCGTCGGCTATAGTCCACACCGGCGTGTCAAGCACACTAGCTTGCTCCCCAAAAACTCCCGCCTCTGCATCCCTCGGAATCTCGAAAATATCTACCGCCTGGAAGGTTTTAATGTTTGATAGCACATGATTAGTATGTCAGACTGTGTGCGATGTCTGTTACTCCCGCTCTGCTTCAGTCCCTTGATTCAAATTTTCAGTAGCCCCGACATTTTACTCCCGCCTCTGCATCCCTCGCAATCTCAAAAATATCTGCTCGCCCTTGATCCAAATTTTTAGTAGCCCCGCCTTGTTACTCCCTCCTAGTAAAATTTTCAGTTACCCTAGTATTTCCTCAAACACAACCTTGCCCCCCTCCACACACACCCCAAAACCTCCGCTCACACAGACACACACAACCCTCAAAACCATTGGTAGGTCGCCGCCATCGCCGGCACCTCCATCATCAACCTCTGCCTATGTGCTGGGGAGCTCGAGGAGCCAATGGCCAAAAAGAGGTTTATCACGGCCTTTTCGCCCGACGCCGACGAGGTGGCCGCCGAGGTGTCCCTGTCATCCTCTGCGGGCCCGATCCACCATCGCCGGTCCCCCGATCCGCCCGCCGCCGCGCCCCTATGTCGGTTCGAGGACTTCCCCATCCTCCCCCAGACCCGGCAACCGACGAAGTCCTACCTCGGGGTCCGACAGAGGTGGTGGGGGGACGTGGGTCCCCGAGATTATAGATCGAGAGACCCACACCCACCGGTGGCTCGGTAGCTTCCACACGGCCGAGCTCGCGGCCATGGAGTACGACCGCTGGCAGGTGCGCTACCACGGCGCGTCGGCTAGGCTCAATTTACCCTTCTGCACACGTCCAGTCGACCTCGTTCCACCGGAGCCAGGGTTGGTGAGCTCGGCTATCACGCAGGAGGACCGCGAGGCATGGGAGCGCCTCGAGGCCGAGGCCGCCGTTGAGGCCTACATGCAAGAGCTCATCCAGCACCACCGGAGCTCGTGGAGGCGGAGCGGGCGATCTTTGCCGGCATGGAGGGCAGCGAGGTTATCGCACTCTCCTCTGATGAAGAGGTCGAAGGCGGCGAGGAGGGCGGCGAGGTTATCGTGCTCTCCTTTGATGACGAGGTCGAAGGCGGCGGCGCAGAGGGCGTCGAGGTGGGCCCCGAGGACGAGGAGATCGACGTCGATGAGTGGAGGAGTGCCTTTCCCAACGACGGTATTGGCCCGGACCCGGCTCACGGTACACCGTACATGACAAGGAAGGATTGGTGATAACCCACAAGTATAGGGGATCACAATAGTTTTCGAGGGTAGAGTATCCAACCTAAATTTATTGATTCGTCACAAGGGGATCCAAAGAATATTCTCAAGTATTAACAGTTGAGTTGTCAATTCAACCGCACCTGAAAGACTTAATATCTACAACAAAGTATTTAGTAGCAAAGTAATATGGGAGTAACGGTAATGGTATCAAAAGTAACGGTATTGGTTTTGTAGTGATTGTAACAGTAGCAACAGAAAAGTAACTAAGAAGAGATCAATATGTGAAAAGCTCATAGGCAATGGATCAGTGATGGATAATTATGTTGGATGCGATTCCTCATGCAACATTTATAATATAGGATGACACAGAACTAGCTCCAATTCATCAATGTAATGTAGGCATGTATTCCGAATATAGTCATACATGCTTATGGAAAAGAACTTTCATGCCATCTTTTGTCCTACCCTCCCGTGGCAGTGGGGTCCTATTGGAAACTAAGGGATATTAAGGCCTCCTTTTAATAGAGTACCGGAACAAAGCATTAACACTTAGTGAATACATGAACTCCTCAAACTATAGTCATCAGCGAGAGTGGTCCCGATTATTGTCACTTCGGGGTTACCGGATCATAACACATAGTAGGTGACTATTGACTTGCAAAATAGGATCAAGAACTCACACATATTCATGGAACATAATAGGTTCAGACCTGAAATCATGGCACTCGGGCCCTAGTGACAAGCATTAAGCATAGCAAAGTCATAGCAACATCAATCTCAGAACATAATGGATACTAGGGATCAAACCCTAACAAAACTAACTCGATTACATGATAAATCTCATCCAATCCATCACCGTCCAGCAAGCCTACGATGGAATTACTCACGCACGGCGGTGAGCGTCATGAAATTGGTGATGGAGGAAGGTTGACGATGACGATGGCGACGGATTCCCCTCTTCAGAGCCCTGAACGGACTCGAGATCAGCCCTCCCGAGAGAGATTAGGGCTTGGCGGCGGCTCCGTATCGTAAAACGCGATGAATCATTCTCTCTGATATTTTTCTCCCTGAACATGAATATATAGAGTTGGAGTTGAGGTCAGTGGAGCCTCAGGGGGCCCACGAGATAGGGGGCGCGCCCCCACCCTCGTGGATAGGGTATGGGCCCCCTGGTGTTGATTCTTTCGCCATTATTTTTTGTAAATTCCAAAAATATTCCCTGTGAAGTTTCAGGTCATTCCGAGAACTTTTATTTCTGCACAAAAATAACACCATGGCAATTCTGCTGAAAACTACGTCAATTCGGGTTAGTTCCATTCAAATCATGCAAGTTAGAGTCCAAAACAAGGTCAAAAGTGTTTGGAAAAGTAGATACGATGGAGACGTATCAACTCCCCCAAGTTTAAACCTTTGCTTGTCCTCAAGCAATTTAGTTGACAAACTGAAAGTAATGAAGAAAACCTTTTACAAACTCTGTTTGATCTTGTTGTTGTAAATATGTAAAGCCAGCATTCAAGTTTTCAGCAAATATTATGAACTAACCATATTCACAATAACATTTAGGTCTCATGTTTACTCATCAATGGCATAATCAACTAGCGAGCAGTAATAGTAAATCTCGGATGACAACACTTTCTCAAAACAATCATAATATGATATAACAAGATGGTATCTCGCTAGCCCTTTCCGAGACCGCAAAACATAAATGCAGAGCACCTCTAAAGTTCAAGGACTGACTAAACATTGTAATTCATGGTATAAGAGATCCAGTCACAATCATACTCAATGTAAACTAATAGTAATACATGCAGATGACAGCGGTGCTCTCCAACTGGTGTTTTTAATAAGCGGATCATGACTCAACATAATAGTAAATAGATAGGCCCTTCTCAGAGGGAAGCAGGGATTTGTAGAGGTGCCAGAGCTCGATTTTTGAAACAGAGATGAATAATAGTTTGAGTGGTATACTTTCATTGTCAACATAACAACCGAGAGATCTCGATATCTTCCATGCTACACACATTATAGGCGGTTCCAAAGCAGAATGGTAAAGTTTATACTCCCCCTACCACCAACAAACATCACTCCATGGCTTGTCCAAAACAACGGGTGCCTCCAACTAACAACAATCCTGGGGGAGTTATGTTTGCAATTATTTTAATTTAAGCATGGGACTGGGCATCCCGTTTACCAGCCATTTTCTCGTGAATGAGGAGCGGAGTCGACTCCTCGTGAGAATAACCCACCTAGCATGGAAGATATAGACATCCCTAGTTGATACATGAGCTATTTGAGCATACAAAACAGAATTTCATTTGAAGGTTTAGAGCTTGGCACATACAAATTTACTTGGAACGGCAGGTAGATACCGCATATAGGAAGGTATGGCGGACTCATATGGAATACCTTTTGGGGTTTATGGAAGTGGATGCACACGCAGTATTCCCGCTTAGTACAAGTGAAGGCTAGAAAGAGACTAGGAAGCGACCATCTAGGGAGCGACAACAGTCGTGAACATGCATTAAAATTAATTAACACTGAGTGCAAGCACGAGTAGGATATAATTCACCATGAACATAAATATCGTTGAGGCTATGTTGATTTTGTTTCAACTACAGGCGTGAACATGTGCCAAGTCAAGCCACTCGATTCGTTCAAAGGAGGATACCACCCTATCATACCACATCACAACCATTTTAATAGCATGTTGGCACGCAAGGTAAACCATTATAAACTCCTAGAAAATTAAGCATGGCATGAGCAACTATAATCTCTAATTGTCATTGCAAACATGTTTCATTCATAATAGGCTGAATCAGGAACAATGAACTAACCATATTTACAAAAACAAGATAGGTCGAGTTCATACCAGCTTCTCTCACCTCAAACAGTTCATCATATATCGTCATTATTGCCTTTCACTTGCACGACTGAAGGGTATGGATAATAATAATAGTGCACGTGCATTGGACTAAGCTGGAATCTACAAGCATTCAATACAAGGGAGAAGACAAGGTAATATGGGCTCTTGGTTAGATCAACAATAATGCATATGAGAGGCACTTAACATTTTCATCATGGTCTTCTCTTCTCGACCCCCAAAGAAAAGAAAAGAAAAAAACTATTTACACGAGAAAGCTCCCAACAAGCAAAAGAAGAACGAGAAATCTTTTTGGGTTTTCTTTTAATTATTACTACTACAAGCATGGAGAGTAAACTAGCTAAAAGCTACAACTATTTTTTTGGTTTTCTTAAGGTTTTTCAAACACACAAGAAGAAAGCTGGAAAAGAAAATAAACTAGCATGGATAGTACAATGAAAAAGTATGAGCACCGACAACTAGAATGAGTGTGTGAACATGAATGTAATGTCGGTGAGAAATACGTACTCCCCCAACTTAGGCTTTTAGCCTAAGTTGGTCTATGGCCACGGCTTAAAGCTGCCCTCTCCAGTGTACGAAGGAGTGTCCTCTGGGTTCCACTGGTTGGCAATTTCCTCCGGATCCAATTGATAAACAGACTGTTGATGAGGGTCAAGGGGTGGCTCCGGCTCAGGCTCTGGAGCTGATGTCAGGCTCCAATATGCATGAACAGCCTCCGGCAACATGAGGTACGTGCGTGAAAATATGTTAAACAAAGAGGGAGCAGGCAAGGTAATAATCTCATAGTAGTTTTTATCAAATAAAAATCTATACTTAAGCATCTTCTTTTTATCCTTAACAATAAAATCATGTGCTACCATACTCTTATAATCTAGAAAAACAGGAGGCAACAACTTTTCCTCTTTCTCATAATGCCTAATAGGCATCCTAAAGTGTGCAGCAAGGCGCGAAGCAAAGATGCCTCCGAAGATGGGACCTAAGGGAGTCCTAGATTAGGGGGTCTCCGGACAGCCGAACTATATCCTTTAGCCGGACTGTTAGACTATGAAGATACAAGATTGAAGACTTCATCTCATGTCCAGATGGGACTCTACTTGGCGTGGAAGGCAAGCTAGGCAATACGGATATGTATATCTCCTCCTTTGTAAACGACCTTGTGTAACCCTAACCCTCTCCGGTGTCTATATAAACCGAAGGGTTTTAGTCCATAGGACAACGTACAATCATACCATAGGCTAGCTTCTAGGGTTTAGCCTCTCCGATCTCGTGGTAGATCAACTCTTGTAATACCCATATCATCAAGAATAAATCAAGCAGGACGTAGGGTTTTACCTCCATCAAGAGGGCCCGAACCTGGGTAAAACATCGTGTCCCCTGCCTCCTGTTACCATCCGCCTTAGACGCACAGTTCGGGACCCCCTACCCGAGATCCGCCGGTTTTGACACCGATAGGACCCTTTGTACGGTCCTACGATCATCGATAGTGATGCAGTCCAGGGTGAGACTTTTCTCCCTGGACAGATCTTTGTGTTCGGCGGCTTCGCACTGCGGGCCAACTCGCTTGGCCATCTGGAGCAGATCGAAAGTTACGCCCCTGGCCACCAGGTCAGGATTGGAAGCTTAAACTGCACAACCGATATCTGCGGAGACTCGATCTTCGACGGATTCGAGCCTCTGCTTTGTGCGTCACATTTTCACGACGAGTACGATTTAGCTCTATCATCAGACAGTGTTCAGGAGATCGCACCGGCAGCCGCTCCGACCCTCAATTCGGAGCTAGTTGCGCCGTCCATGGACGGGTGGATGGACCCCGCCATGGAGGCCTTACCCTCAGCGGCGATCGAGCCGAACATCAACCTTACCCTGCACGAGAGCCGTGTTGTCAGACTGCCGGATCCTTCTCCGGCCACGGACTCCGAACCGCCTGCGCCCGTTCCTAGCGAATCCGATTGGGCGCCAATCATGGAGTTTACCTCCGCGGATATTTTTCAGCACTCGCCCTTTGGCGACATACTGAACTCATTAAGGACTCTCTCCTTGTCAGGAGGATCCTGGACGAACTATGTCCGGCAGGATTGGGATGCGGATGACGAAGATATTCGCTGCCCACTCACCACCCACTTAGTAGCCACTATTGATGACTTGACCGACATGCTCGACTTCGACTCCAAAGACATCGACAGTATGGACGACGATGAAGGACACGAACAGGAACCAGCGCCTATAGGGCACTGGAAAGCCACCTCGTCATATGACATATATATGGTGGACACACCCAAAGAAGGCAATGGCGACGGAACAACGGAGGATGACCCCTCTAAGAAGCAACCTAAGCGCCGGCGTCAACGGCGCTGCTCTAAGTCCCGCCAAAGCAAAAACGGTGATTCTGGCACAGGAGATAATAACACCCCGGACAGTGCCGAAGACAACCCCCTCCAGCAAGATTCAGCACAGGAGGATGGAGAAGCCAGCCCTCATGAGAGAGCGGCAGATAAAGAGGAAGAGGATGATAATTACATACCTCCCTCCGAAGACGAGGCAAGCCTCGGCGATGACGAATTTGTCGTGCCTGAGGACCCCAGTGAGCTAGAGCGCTTCAAGCATCGGCTTATAGCCACGGCAAATAGCCTTAAGATAAAGTAGCAGCAGCTTCAAGCTGATCAAGATCTGCTAGCTGACAGATGGACTGAAGTCCTCGCGACTGAGGAATATAAACTCGAACGCCCCTCCAAGAGTTACCCAAAATGCAGGTTGCTACCCCGACTGGAGGAAGAAGCGTATGATGCGACTGATCGGCCACCTCGTGGCCGCGATATAGAGGCATTCCAGCCAAAAGCTCAGCCTGCACCCCGACGCCATTCAAATAAAAAGGCATGGGGAAATACGCCAGACCTGCGAGAAGTACTGGAGGACAAAGCAAAACATGCAAGATCGATCTACGGATCACGAGGGCGCGCCACTACGCGAGACGATAAACGTCATGCTGGATACAGTAAAAGTAAATCCGGCCGGGCCGAACACAGCGGGCAAGACTCATTGGAGCTGCATCACGATATAGCCCAGTACAGAGGTGCCGCACACCCCTTATGCTTCACAGATGAGGTAATGGATCATCAAATCCCAGAGGGTTTCAAACTCGTAAACATAGAATCATACGACGACACGACAGATCCTGCGGTATGGATCGAGGATTTCCTCCTGCACATCCACATGGCCCGCGGTGATGACCTACACGCAATCAAATACCTCCCACTCAAACTTAAAGGACCAGCTCGACATTGGCTCAACAGCTTGCCAGTAGAGTCCATTGGTTGTTGGGAAGATCTGGAAGCCGCATTCCTCGACAACTTTCAGGGCACTTATGTGCGACCACCAGATGCCGATGACTTGAGCCACATAATTCAGCAGCCAGAGGAATCGGCCAGGCAATTCTGGACACGGTTCCTAACAAAGAAAAATCAAATCGTCGAGTGTCCGGATGTAGAGGCTCTAGCAGCTTTCAAGCACAACATCTGCAACGAGTGGCTAGCCCGACACCTTGGTCAGGAAAAGCCGAAATCTATGGCAGCCCTCACGATACTCATGTCCCGCTTTTGTGCGGGAGAAGACAACTGGTTGGCTCGCAGTAACAACATATCAAAGAACCATGGTACTTCGGATACCAAGGACGTCAGTAGCAGGTCACATCGCAACAAACATAAGCACCGCATTAACAGCGACAATACCGAGGATACAACAGTCAATACCGGATTCAAAAGCTCTAAACCCGGTCAGCGGAAAAAGCCATTTAAAAGAAGCACTCCGGGCCCGTCCAGTTTGGACCGCATACTCGATCGCTCGTGTCAAATACACGGCACCCCGACAAGCCAGCCAACCACACCAATAGGGATTGTTGGGTATTCAAGCAGGCCGGCAAGTTAAATGCTGAAAACAAAGATAAGGGGCCACATAGCGATGACGAGGAAGAGCCCCGGCAGCCAAACACCAGAGGACAGAAGAGGTTCCCCCCATAAGTGCGGACGGTGAACATGATATACGCAACCCACATCCCCAAGAGGGAGCGGAAGCGTGCGCTCAGGGACGTATATGCGTTGGAGCCAGTCGCCCCAAACTTCAACCCATGGTCCTCCTGTCCGATCACCTTCGATCGCAGGGACCACCCCACTAGTATCCGTCATGGAGGATTCGCCGCATTGGTCCTAGACCCAATTATTGACGGATTTCACCTCACTCGAGTCCTTATGGATGGCGGCAGCAGCCTGAACCTGCTTTACCAGGACATGGTGCACAAAATGGGTATAGACCCCTCAAGGATCAAACCCACAAAAACGGCCTTTAAAGGCGTCATACCAGGTGTAGAGGCCCGTTGCACAGGCTCAGTCACACTGGAAGTGGTCTTCGGATCCCCGTATAACTTCCGAAGCGAAGAGTTAATCTTTGATATAGTCCCGTTCCGCAGTGGTTATCATGCACTGCTCGGGCGAACCGCATTTGCGAGATTCAATGCGGTACCACATTATGCATACCTCAAGCTCAAGATGCCAGGACCTCAGGGGGTCATTATAGTTAATGGAAACACAGAGCGCTCTCTCCGAACGGAGGAGCACACTGCGGCCCTCGCAGCGGAAGCGCAAAGCAGCCTCTTAAGGCAATCCACTAGTTCGGCGTTTAAGGACCCGAACACCTTCAAGCGCGCTCGGAGTAATCGGCAACATGACCACCTGGCACGTTCCGAGCTCGCATAGCAATGCGCCCCCCACCGCGGCCCAAGCCAAACGGCGAAACTCGTGCCACGCGTACATAATTAGGCATTAAAAATACCATGGGCACAGGTAGGGAGGGGGCACGGCTACGGCACGCCCCAAGACGCGGCTTAAACCGCACTAGGGGCTTCCCGCTTTGTTATTTTTCTCTCTTTCAGGACATTAATCTCTGGAAACCCTGTCCAGCAGCATGATTGCCGAACACATGATGCAGCAACCAAGGAGGCAGAAAGCTACATCACACCACGGAACTCCCATGTGGATTACGATAACGAGTGAAATACTTGCTTTAATATTATTCCTCAGCTTGCCCTTGGAGGGGACATAGTCCTACTTTTTGCTTATCGCACTACCTGTATCATTCTGCTCTAACGCACATTTTTTAATAAACAATGCATTGCATTAAGACTTTTATTGCATTCTTCTTTATATATATATATATATATATATATATATATATATATATATATATATATATATATATATATGTTCATTCATGACATCTAGCACCCGTACACTCTAGTACGGCCAATACGCTAGGGGCTTAAGCATACCCCACAATACGGCATGAGAAGTTCGGACACTTTCAACAGTGCGGCACCCCGAACTTATAGCATTATATGCATCAGCTACGAATCATGTCTTGGGTGAATAGTTGGGTTTGCCCAGCTCCCATGTTTTGGTACCTTACGTTCCGCTATATCGGCTAAGGTAGCACTGGGAGAACTACTACGATTGTGCCCCGGTTCTGCTGGGATAAGCACCTCAGTAGAGAAAGCTAAAACTGACTGTCATGATAAGGCGAGAGACTCGTCGCTGTTCGAGAGGTTTTCGAGTCCTTAAAGACTTATGCCGCTTAGAGCGAGGAGTCGGACCTGTCCGGCTTAAGGCGTGTATCGCGCCCCGAGTTCGGCCTTCCGAACACTAGGGGCTTCGCCGAAATTTAAAATTATAGATGGCTAAGTGAGAGTGATAACACATTATAGTCCGATTGCCTTGTTCGTTGTGCTGAGCACCTCCCTCGAAGGACCCAAAAATGGGAACAAGAGTGCTCAGGTTTATCCCGAACACCCCAGCACTCGTGGCATGGGGGCAGAAGCCGACGACTAGCCATCTCTCAGATTTGATAAACAGCCGAATAGAAGGTAATATTTTAAATTCAAACAAGCATTGCCTAGCGCATATGAACAAGTTTTCATGAATACAGGATTACACGAGCGAGTTTACTCAAATATTGTATCTTTGGTACACTCGTCCACTACGAGACGGGCACCCTTCAGGACACCCTCATAATACATCTCGGGGTGGCGATGCTCCTTGCCCTCCGGCGGCCCTTCCTTGATCAGCTTCACGGCGTCTAGCTTGGCCCATTGCACCTTCACACGGGCGAAAGCCCGGCGTGCACCTTCGATGCAGACGGACCGCTTGACAACTTCCAGCCGTGGGCAGGCATCCACAAGCCGCCTCACCAGGTGGAAGTAACTGTTTGGAAGGGCGTCGCCAGTCCACAGCCAGACTATAAAGCCCTTCATGGCCTGTTCGACCGCCTTGTGTAGCTCGACCAGCTGCTTTAGCTTGTCGCTCATAGGCACCGGGTGTTCGGTCCCATTATATTGGGCCCAGAACAACTTCTCCATTGAGCTTACCTACTCAGCCTGGTAAAACATTGCGGCATCCGACACGCTGCGGGGCAAATCTGCGAATGCTCCTGGAGAGATCCGGATTCGGGTAAGTAACAAGTAATTTACTTTCACATGCTTGATTTGCATATAGAATGCCTTACCCACCGCTATCTTCTTCATCGCATCAATCTCCTGGAGGGCCTTTTGGGCTTCGGCCTTGGCATTCTTTGCGCTCTCGAGGGCCGTGGCAAGCTCGGACTCTCACGTCTTCAAGTCAAGCTCCAATGCCTCGTGCTTCGTCACGAGAGCGTGGAGCTCTTGCTTCACCTCGCCCACCCGTCCCTCATGCCTTTCCCGCTTGGTGTGCTCCTTGGCCGCTTTGTTTTCGGCCTCGGATAGTGCTTGCTTCAGGGTTGCCACCTCGGTTGTGGCCCCTGGCAAATTTACGATGATCCTGTCAATTTTGCAATCGCATTCTTTTTATGCATATCCATAGACTAGGTACTACTTACCTTTGTTCGCCTCGAGCTGCCTCTTGGCAAGGCCGAGCTCATCCTTGGACCCTTTAAGGTCCTGCTTCAGTGCGGCAACCTCCGCAGTCAGTGCGGCAGATGCCAGCAGCGAAGCCTGCATACGCATATTGACATACCTATATTGGACTCCTGCGATATTGTTTGATCCTCTGTTCGGATTTTCTTTGTGAACACCGAACAGAGCATCAGGGGCTACTGTCTATGTAGTAATATTTTCCCCATATTTCAAAAACTTACCTCAAAGCCTGTTAGAAGGCTGGCACAAGCTTCAGCCAGTCTGCTCTTGGCGGACTGAACCTTCTGGACCACCGCACTCATAATAGTGCGGTGCTCCTCGTCGATGGAAGCGCTGCGAAGCGCTCCCAGCAGATTGTCCAGTGCCTCTGGATGGACAGAGGTCACCAGCACAGGCATCTTGCCCCTCTTGGAAGGAGGCCGCCTGCCCGAGCCCGGAACCACTGGAGTTTCCGGCACGGTGTTCGGCTGAGGGCCAAATTCGGAGCCCTCGGGGGCCTTGTTCCCTCTGCTCCCGGAGTCTGGAAGGTCGCCTTGAGGCACCTCCGGGACTATCTCCCCTCGACCCGGTGCCTCTTGAGACAATACCTCGGCGTTGTCCGTAGGGCAAGGGGAGGTGGCGGTCGGAAGTGGATCGCTATGCATATCCGACGAGCCCAGGGAGCCGTCCGACGATACGTCAATACGGGCTCGTGGCGGTCTGCATAGTCATAATTCGGCATTAGGAGAGGCAGTGCGCCAAAGGTATGCTATGAGTTACTCTGGCATACGAATACTTACGACTTCATCAGGGGCTTGGCCCTGAGCAGCCACTCGTCTTCGCCTTCGGCGGCGGTGGTGGAGAAGTCCGGAAGGAGAGTCCTCCCTTCTTGGACCCTTTGCCCCCCCGGTTGGGGCGGCCTTCCTTTTCTTGTCTCCCCCGACTGGAGGGGGAGCATCTTCATCTTCCTCCTCGACTTCAGGGGAGGAGTGCGTCGCGGAGTTATCGGACGATAAGTCCGATAACGCTTGGCATCGGGAACTCTTTCGGGTTCCCTTGGCCTTCTTGGTCTTCTCCGGCACCTTGTAAGGAGCCGGAGTCAGCATCTCCGTCAGGAGAGCGTCCGCAGTGTCTTCGGGCAGAGGGGCCAGACAGTTAATCTGCCCCAACGTCTCCACCCAGTCCTGTCAAAGGCATGGCTCTTAGACCCCGCACATGGTTAAGCTAGGGGAAATAGATGTCCTACCGTATGTATAGAACTCACCGAATGCGGTTGGCGCTTCGCGCTTAGCTCGCGGTCCTCGGTGAGGGAGGGAGGGACCTCAACGCCCTTGAACAACACCTTCCAGACGTCCTTGTGCGTCGTGTCGAAGAGCTCGCTCAGAGTCTGGTGCTGGGCCGGGTCGAACTCCCACAAGTTTAAATCCTGTTGTTGGCACGGGAGGATCCGGCAGATGAGCATGACCTGGACTATATTGACAAGCTTGAGCTTCTTGCCGGCCATATTCCAGATACATTTCTGGAGTCCGTCCAGCTCTACCGATGAACCCCAGGATAGGCCCTTCTCTTTCTAGGAGGTGAGTCGCGTGGGGATTCCGGATCGAAACATGGGGGCAGCCACCCATTTGGCGTCGCGCAGCTCGGTGATGTAGAACCACGCCGATTGCAACCCCTTTATGGTCTCCACCAAGGAGCCTTCAAGCCATATAACGTTGGGCATCTTGCCCACCATGGCTCCGCCGCACTCTGCTTGTTGGCCGCCCACCACCTTCGGCTTGATATTGAAGGTCTTTAGCCATAGGCTGAAGTGGGGGCGGATGCGGAGGAAAGCCTCATAGACGACGATGAATGCCGAAATGTTGAGGATGAAGTTCGGGACCAGATCATGGAAGTCCAGCCCGTAGTAGAACATGAGACCATGGACGAATGGATGAAGGGGAAACCCCAGTCCGCGGAGGAAGTGGTGGAGGAAAACTACCCTCTCATGGGGTTCTGGGGTAGGGACGATTTGCCCCGCAGCGGGCAGCCGATGCGCGATATTCGCGGCTAAGTATTCGGCTCTGCGCAGCTTTTTGATGTGTTCCTCCATAACGGAGGAAGCCATCCACTTGCCTCCCACTCCGGACATGTTTGGAGGAGGTTGAGGAGAAAGATGTGGACTTGGGCGTTGGGGCTCGAGTGCGCAAGAATGGATGGGCAAAGAGGAAGAAGGAGTGGGTAGAGAAAGGGTAAACCTTGTCCCTTTATAAGGGCGGCCAAAACTATGTGCCCCCACTAGCCTGGTAAAACTCGCTTATCCCCCAAGCGCCATAATCGATGGCGCGGTTGGGTTTCCCACGCCCGTATTGATGAGAATCCCGTAATAAGGGGGACACGATCTCTGCTTTGACAAGACGTGTCAAAAAACTGCCTCGCGTTATGTGCGGGGCTAGTTAAAGGAAACAGTTCGAATAGTCACCGGGCCATGGCATAATGTCATATTGCCAAAACAAGTCAGCAAATTAGATTTGTGGAAATATTATTCTCTCTATGGTGGTATGTGGAACTTATTTTGCAAGGTCGGACACTATCCTTGTATTGAAATTCTTCCGTGGTGTATTCGGAGGAGGAACCCGCCTTGCAATGCCGAAGACAATACTGCGCGCCGGATGAGTCATTGAAGCCTGGTTCAGGGGCTACTAAGGGAGTCCTGGATTAGGGGGTCTCTGGATAGCCATACTATATCCTTTGGCCGGACGGTTAGACTATGAAGATACAAGATTGAAGACTTCGTCTCGTGTCCGGATGGGACTCTACTTGGCGTGGAAGGCAAGCTAGGCAATACGGATATGCATATCTCCTCCTTTGTAACCGACCTTGTGTAACCCTAACCCTCTCCGGTGTCTATATAAACCGAAGGGTTTTAGTCCGTAGGACAACATACAATCATACCATAGGCTATCTTCTAGGGTTTAGCCTCACTGATCTCGTGGTAGATCAACTCTTGTAATACCCATATCATCAAGAATAAATCAAGCAGGACGTAGGGTTTTACCTCCATCAAGAGGGCCCGAACCTGGGTAAAACATAGTGTCCCCTACCTCTTGTTACCATCCGCCTTAGACGCACAGTTCGGGACCCCCTACCCGAGATCCACCGGTTTTGACACCGACAGGACCCTTTGTATGGTTCATATTTAATCGTTTAGCGACAATAGCGCCTAAACTGAAAGTGGTATCACGAAACAAAGCATGGCGCAAAATAACAATATCAGGGACACAGAGATTTCCACTATTCCTGCGACCAATTAAGCATCTACTAGCGAATATTGCAAAGTAACTTAAAACAGGAAAATGTATGCTAGTAATTCTTGCATCGGAAACTTTCCTTGTTTCCCCTACAACAATCATATCGATAAATCCCTCCACATCATTACGATGTGGTTTCCTCTATGCTGCCCGCAAAGGGTATCTTACAGACCCGACAAAAATCATATAGTGACATCTCCTTAACCTCATCATATAAGTGAAATTCCACTGAAGGTGGTTGAGGGAGTCCTGGATTAGGGGGTGTTCAGATAGCCGGACTATACCTTCAGCCGGACTCCTGGACTATGAAGATACAAGATTGAAGACTTTATCCTGTGTCCGCAAGGGACTTTCCTTGGTGTGGAAGGCAAGCTTGGCGATACGGATATCCAGATCTCCTACCATTGTAACCGACTTTGTGTAACCCTAACCCTCTCCGGTGTCTATATAAACCGGAGGGTTTTAGTCTGTAGGACAACATAGACAACAACAATCATACCATAGGCTAGCTTCTAGGGTTTAGCCTCTCTGATCTCGTGGTAGATCTACTCTTGTACTACCCATATCATCAATATTAATCAAGCAGGATGTAGGGTTTTACCTCCATCAAGAGGACCCGAACCTGGGTAAAACTTCGTGTCCCTTGCCTCCTGTTACCATCTGGCCTAGACACATAGTTCGGGACCCCCTACCCGAGATCCACCGGTTTTGACACCGACATTGGTGCTTTCATTGAGAGTTCCTCTGTGTCGTCGCCATCAGGAAGGATGCCTCGCCCCGTCTTTAAAGACGGCACCGTTGCTAAGGGAGCTTTGGCTATCGGCCAAACCCTCCGGCTAGGTGGTTTTCTTGTGACCGCCCATTCGGCTTTTGTGCTGACGATGACCTCTCGGGCCATCAAAAACAATCTTCATGTCAGCTCGGAACTCGCCGAGCAGTTAGATCCAATGGAGCTCTCTTCCATAAACGAGCTCTTGGATCGCTTCACCGCCCTGGGAGTCGCTACGGATTACGACCAGCTTGGGCCTAAACCCGATCTGAGAGAGATTAACTCTCCCCAAGTCACCCATCACGTTGCCGTGGTAGAGGGACAGTGCGGCGACCCTTCATCTATCTTGAGGACTCGTTACGTCCGGATTCCCGATCCCTCCAAGCCGGATACCCGTGGAGGGGAGGATATCACTCAAGACTTGAACTTAGAGTCAGGCGACGGACTGGATTTATTGGACAACGTCCAGGAATGCAAATTTTCGAGTTCGGAAATTCCCCGGCCTCTGAGCCTCAGATGGGGTGAGGCTTCAAATTTAATTCCACCCACCCACCCGAACATTAGCGATCTATCCTAAATTAGGCAAGAGCCCGAAGAAACAGTACATCATTACTGGGCCAGATTCCTCCTGGTTATGAACAGGATAAAGGACTGCCGTGAGGAAGACGCGATTTCACTCTTCTACAATAATTGCATGGACAAGGGAATCCTCAACGCTATAAGTCACCGTGATATCACACGCTTCACTAACTTGGCGTCCATAGTATGAAAGTACTGAACGATGGAAAGTGCCCAGAAAACCGAAATAAAATTTTGGGACTATCCGGCCCTGACTGCAAACCCAGTCCGAAATAAACGGGTGCATCATCGCCAGACACCCGGGTCAAGCACCAAAAAGCAAAAACCCTCTACAGGGCATGGAACTGTATTGCTAGGATGGCTTAATGGACCCTATAAGATTCACAGTATGGAGGATGCCACACCAACTCACAGCCTTAGAGCATGTTGGATACTCCGGCAGGTGGCAAAAATCGGCGAAAATCTCCTAATTCCGGAGGCCACAGAAAGCCACCCCAGAGACTCCAATACGGTATTAACAGTCTTCGAGACTTTCACATCAAATAATATGTGAAAAAGGACACTCCGCAGCCTTGCCGAAGTCTACCAAGTAGCAACAATAAACCCATGGAGTGACACGGCTATTACCTTTAACGCTAGTGATGAACCTAAATTCCGAACAGCCCGAGCACCAGCCGCATTGGTCCTCAGTCCAATAGTGGACGGCTTTCATCTTACCTAGGTACTCATGGACGGCGTCAGCAGATTAAACCTCATTTATGAGGAAACTCTTCAAAAAATGGAAATAGACTGGAATCGCATCGAGCGAAGCAGCACAACCTTTAGAGGAATAATCCGTAGTCGAGAAGCGCGCTGTACAAGAAAAGTCACACTAGATGTGGTGTTCGGCACGCCGGATAATTACAGGTCCGAAGAGGTCACGTTCCATGTGGCCCCGTTCAGCAGCGATTATCATGCTCTGCTAGGGCGGGAAGCGTTTACAATCTTCCAAGCAATACCCCATTACGGGTACATGAAGCTCAAGATGCCCGGGCCCCACGGGATCATAACTCTCGCTAGTGATCCGGACATAGCACTCCGTGCCGAAAACAAGACAGCCGCACTGGCCCTCGAGGCACTATCCAAAGCCCTAGTAGCTGAGGAACTGACGGCGCTGCGCTCTACGGTGAATAGGGACGATGTGGTACTCAACAAAAGATCCAAGTCCACCTCCTTTAAACCAGTGGAAGAAATAGTCAAATTCCAAGTCCATCCAACAGACCCCAATAAAACAGCTTCCATCGGGGCACAGTTAAACCCTGACGTAGACGACGCACTGCAAGAGTTCCTACGAGAGAACTGGGACATTTTTGCCCGGCACCCTTCAGACATGCCAGGAATCCCACGCAGGCTGGCCGAGCACAGCTTAAACATCCAAACAGGATTCAAACCTGTCAAACAGGCTCTTCGGTGTTTTTCCGAACCTAAGAGACATGCCATGGGAGAGGAGCTAGCAAAACTATTGGAGGCCGGATTCATCAGAGATATAAAACATCCGGACTGGCTAGCAAACCTGGTGATGGTACCAAAGAAGGACAAATCCTGGCGCCTGTGCGTTGATTTTAAAGACCTTAACAAGGCTTGCCCAAAGGATCCCTTCCCCCTCCCCCGCATCGATCAAATTATCAACGCTACCGCAGGACACGATTCGTTGTGTTTCCTGGACGCATATTCCGGCTACCATCAAATCAAGATGGCAGAATCAAACCAAGCCGCAACGACATTCATCACACCATACGGCCCATTCTGCTTCAACACAATGCCCTTCGGGCTCAAAAACGCCGGTGCAACATATCAGCGCATGATTCAGACATGTCTGGCAAACCAGATCGGCAAAACAGTGGAGGCATATGTAGATGATGTGGTCGTCAAAACAAGACGTGTCAAATCTCTAGTAGACGACTTGAGGCTCACATTCGATAACCTCCGAACATACGACATCAAGCTCAACCCGTAAAATGCGTTTTCGGTGTTCCAGCCGGAAAGCTCTTGGGCTTCATTGTATCCGGTAGAGGAATTGAAGCAAATCCAGCCAAGATCCAAGCTCTGTCACAACTGGATATCCCAAAGGACCTCAAACAAATACAAAAGTTAACCGGATGCGTGGCGGCTCTAAGCCGCTTTATCTCCCGCTTGGGAGAAAAGACCCTACCCCTTTATCGTCTCCTTCGGCGCACCGAACACTTCAAATGGACGGATGCAGCCACGGCCGGACTCAATGAAATAAAAGCCATATTGGCAACAAACCCAGTCCTGGCCGCGCCAAACACTGGCGAACCAATGCTATTGTACATCGCAGCAACACATCAGGTCGTAAGTGCAGTACTCATCGTCGAACGAGAAATGGACGGACACAAATTCCCCCTTCAAAAGCCGGTCTATTATGTGTCCACTGTCCTCACACCCTACAAATCACGGTACCCGCATTATCAAAAGATTGTGTACGCGGTATTCATGGCATCCCGGAAGCTACGACACTACTTTCAAGAGTGTTCAATCACAGTAGCCTCGGAAGTACCACTTAACGATATTATAAATAACCGTGATGCAACGGGATGGATTGCAAAATGGGCCATTGAGCTCCTCCCGTTCGACATAACTTATAAGCCACGGCGAGCCATCAAGTCACAAGTCTTGGCCGACTTCATCGTAGAATGGACAGAGGCCGAACTCCCTAAAGAGTACGACACATATTCAAATTGGATCATGCATTTCGATGGCTCCAAAATGTTGGCTGGACTGGGGGCTGGCGTCGTTTTGACGTCCCCCACAGGAGACACAGTTCAATACGTACTCCAGATTATGTACACAGACTCCAACAATGCAGCCGAATATGAGGCCCTTTTACATGGTCTCCGGATGGCAGTATCCATGGGCATTCAATTCCTAGAGGTGCGCGGGGACTCGAACCTTGCAATATCCCAAATAAATGGAGACTTCGATTCCAAGGATCCAAAGATGGCGTCTTACCGCTACGCCGTCCTAAAAATGTCAGCTCGATTTCAAGGGCTTGAATTTCACCACATAGCCCGAGAAAATAATCAGGCGGCAGATGTCTTGGCACGCATCGGCGCAAAATGCGATGTAGTACCCCCAACATCTTCTTGGAAAGGCTATTCAAGCCATCCGTAGTATGGGAAGGGGAGCCGCACAACAACAGCCCGGACCCAACCGCACTGCCCGACACCGAACATTCTGACACAATCGGCGGCTCTGCCAATGAAATAACACCTTCAGCCCACGCAATAATGGTTGTCATCGCCCCGTGGACAGAACCATTCCTCGCCTACCTTATTAGGAAGGAACTCCCCGAGGACCAAAACGAGGCACGCTGCATAGTGCGGCGATCCAAAGCCTACAAAGTCCACGAGGGAGAGCTTTATAAGAAAAGCACTACCGGAGTCCTTCAAAGGTGCATCTCCGAAGAGGAAGGGCGGAACCTCCTGGCAGAAATTCATGCTGGACTTGGCGGTCATCACGCTGCAGCTCGGTCCCTTGTCAACAAGGCTTTCCGTACAGGCTTTTACTGGCGACGGCCCGGGCAGACGCCCAGGACTTAGTCCAACGATGCGGTTGCCAGCTCTTTGCAAACCAAAGCCATATGCCACCCACCACCCTCCAAACTATCCCCATCACTTGGCCCTTTGCAGTCTGGGGGCTTGATATGGTTGGACCCCTTAAAGGCGGAACCCACAAGCACAAATACTTACTGGTCATGGTGGATAAGTTCACCAAATGGATAGAAGCCAAGCCTGTCAAGATGGCCGAATTCGGACCTGTGATAGACTTTATATCCGGGGTTGTATACCATTACAGCGTCCCCCACAACATCATCACTGACAATGGCACGAACTTTACGGCCGACGAGGTAAAACTCTGGTGCAAAAACATGGGCATCAAGCTCGATTATGCTTCCGTCTATCACCCACAAACTAACGGCCAGGTCGAACGTGCAAACGGTCTTATCATGAGCGGCATTAAACCCAGATTAGTGCGGTCCCTCAAGGAATCTAACACGCACTGGGTAGAGGAGCTCGACTCCGTACTCTGGGGGCTGCGGACCACGCCGAATCGCACCACCGGATACACACCATTTTTTATGGTGTACGGCGCAGAGGCAGTTTTGCCTTGCGACATAATTCATGACTCACCTTGAGTGCGCATGTACAAAGAAAGAGAAGCCGAGCTTGATCGGCAGGACAGTTTGGACGTGTTAGAGGAGGAGCGTGACATGGCAAAAGCCCGTTCCACATTCTATCAACAGCAGGCTCGAAGATACCAAAGCAAAGAAGTACGGGCCAAAAATTACAACATTGGCGAATTAGTTCTACGACTGCCGGACAAGAAAAAGGACAAACTCAAGCCCAAGTGGGAAGGTCCCTTCATAATTGACCAAGTCCTGACTGGTGGAGCGTACCACCTGCGAAATGCATCGGATAACCGACTCGAGCCGAACCCATGGAATGCAGCCCGTCTCCGAAGATTCTATGCCTAGCACCGGATCCTGTGTTCGTCTCCTTACTCTGTCCATTTTTTATATACTTTCTGTCTTACATTTCTCTCTCTCTCTCTCTCTCTCTCTCTCTCTCTCTCTCTCTCTCTCTCTCTCTCTCTCTCTTATAGCCTTTACAGGCTCATAAAGTGACGCGCTATCCGCGCTGATTAAACCTGGGGGCTTCTTTAAACAGAAGCTTATTTATACGGGCTTCATGCCCAACACATGTGTTACGCTTCCGCATGTACCTTTTATTCACCATTATATGCATCTATATGACTTAAGTTTTGGCCAAGCTGGGTTGCCTGGCTCCTGTGCTTACCCCTACGTTCCCGATTGTTCGGCTAGGTGGTAAAGGGAGCACCTCTGCGATTGTTACTGCCGGGTCAGCCGGACGTGTACCTCAGACTGGGTGAAGCCGAAAGCTAGCATTCTTAAGGGAATATTCGGTTGGTGAACTAAATATGATCTTTTTTTTATTTATCTATATGCCTCCAGATGTTTTTCCTGTGTTTCTTTTTGCAGCATGGACATGCACCTTAGGGCATGCCTCCCAGGGAAAGGAGCCCCTAACGGAACTATTCTCCCTGGAAGATGTTTCTTACTAACCATGTAATATAACATAACTAGTCGGGCACTTGTATGTTCACGCACTAATGACCCCTACGCCTGGTCTCCATGCATTCCCCGGTTCTTATATAACCATATGGGAATTCGGACACACTCCAGACCGTCAGGTCCTGAGGCTGAAGCGAAAAGGTCGGCCATGAAAAATGATCTACAATCCGGCTAGAAGGCATTATAAATGTCAATTAAATTACATAGTCATTTTGACTGATTGTATTCCTCTTCAATACCATCTAATAGGCTGTCTAATTTACAGTCCTGCTGGGAATACTTTGCGGCCAACTCTACTTGGCCGTATACTAAGCTTACAGGGATCTCCTTCCCATCGGGCCCTATAGGACCGACCTCGGCCATGTGGTTGGGGTCAGCCTTTGAGTACCGCGTCTTCACCATAGCCCATGCCTCCCTAGCACCTTGACGGCAGGCCGATACCTTCCACAATCGGAAGTGCCGCCGTGCTCCCTTTAGCTTCTCCGCAAGCTCTCCAAGACCTTCGGGCATGGAGATGGATGGCCACAGGGCCTGGACGACGCCTTGCATCGCTTGCCGAACTCGATCGAGCAGTTGCGAGAGCTCGGGAAGAAGATCGCCCGTAGAACTGGGCATCTCCTCTGCAGGACGACCTGTTAGCACACCTACAGACATTGCTCTGTTAGTCGACTTCCCCGCCGAACTTTCTTTTAAAGGTTCATTCAAGCACTTACTAAATATGCCGCGCCGAAGCCGCTGATTCTCCTTCACGGAGCCTGACAGCTGGGCACGAACATCTTTCAGCTCGACGCCCAGCTTGGTGTTGGCATCCTAGAGATTGTTCTTCTCCCGCCTCACCGTTGTCAGCACCTTCTCACCAGCCTTTAGCTGGCGTAGGAGGTGTTGTCTTTCCGGATTCAATCCGGCGCCATCTGCAATTTCATTTGTCAGATTCGCACCCATGCCGTGCCTTGCAAATACACTTATCTTTCAATGTGTATATTACCAGAGGGAGTCTCCTTGGGCTCCCCTGCTGCGGCCAGTGCGGCCTCTAGCTGGGCTTTGCACTCTTCCAGCTCCTTGGACAGTAGGGAATTCTTTTTTGTAAGAACCTGCATAACAAATGATCCTTGCATCAGTTATTCTAACTGTTTCAAGTCTTGGGGGCTACTGGTCTATATATAATTACCAAAATTTTCTTACCCGAATGTCTTTTACATATTACTCCGTGGCTCTGGCTAGACCATTTTGAGCGGCACGGAGGTACGCATCTCCCAAATTGAAGGCATCTAACGCCCCTGGGGAGAAACAAGCGTCGCGAAGAATTGTTCGGCGACGCCTGTGGTTCATGGCACTCTCCACCTCAGAGTTGGTGGCAGACAACCCATCCGCATCCTCCGTTAGAGGAGCGTCTGGCACGCGCCTTGCATTCGCCTCCACCTCCGGACCAGGCTTTGGAGCCAGGATGGTGGAGGCGCGATTGGCAGCCTCTCCGGATATAGTGCGGCGAGGTCTCTTTGTCCTGAAGAGAGCACGAGTGTCAAATGTGCCTCGAAGGTATAACACCTGGGATAGGGGGGCGCGCCATACCTTTGCGCTGATGCCTCGGTCCGGACTGCACTTCTTTTCTGCCCACGGGGCCCTGCGGCCCCTCGTTGGCTTGTCGCCGCAGGTTCGACCTTCCGCCTCAAAAACCTCCCCTGCAAAGTTCGGTTGTAATCAGAAAACTGAAAACATGGGAGGACAGACCCCTATTCGGGATACTGGGACTTCGATCTCAGTTACCTGGGAGGCTGGAATTAGCCCTGGGTAATCAGCCGTAATGGCCACCAAGGCATTGTCCATGCTCAATTGATAGAACACTCCGTCAATTAGCTCCACAGATATGTCCGGATCCTCTTGAGAGGCCGGGTCGAGGGACCATCCTAGGTCCTCGGGTTGTGGAGGAGGGCTGCTTATTTCCTTAACAGCCCGGCGCAGTTCCTGCGTTGAAGTCGTCAGACTGAATATTTAACAACGGGAATACAAAACAGATGAGCAAGTAAAAGCGACCACTTACCCAGCCTGGGGATTGTGCATAGAGAATCCACCTTGTGGGTTGACGTGGAGAAATTCCTCCTCTTCTCCCTTATACAAAGTGGACAAGATCTTTAGCAGAGCGGCAGCTGAATCCGGCCCCTTACGGCCGTAGCGGGTGGCGTCGTCCTCCCCGTTGAAGTCCCACATGGGGTGGCTTCTATACTGAAGCAGCTGCACCCCCTGCATGATGCATTCGGCCATAACCCCGATCATGGTTAGTCCGGAATGGGCTAACAATTTTATTCGGCCCATCAGGTAAATGATGTCCCTGTCGCTTTCCCTCTGAGGGCTCCGCGAACGCCAGCTTAGGCGCTTCTTTAAGGGAGCACCGCCAAATTCATGGAGGCCGATCCGGATAGGATCCGACAGCGGGGCCTCTTCTATATAGAACCATTCCGAGGGCCAGTCTTCGGACGCCTTCTTTGGGGTTCCGGACAGATATCCGGTCCCGGCGATGCGCCACACTTCGGCTCCGCCCACTTGATACATTGACCCCTCCTTAGAACGGGGCACAAGGCAGAATAACCTTTTCCATAACCCGAAATGAGCCTCGACGCCCAAGAACAGCTCGCAGAGGGCTACGAAGCCCGCAATATGCAATACGGAGGCGGGCGTGAGATTGTGTAGCTGGAGGCCGTAGAACTCCAGCAGCCCCCGGAGAAATGGGTGGATTGGAAACCCGAGCCCCCTTATTAAATAAGGGACGAGGCACACCCGCTCTCCTTTGGAGGGATTGGGGCACCTTCCGCTTGCTTCCCGCCGCTATAGGTGGCGAGACCGGCTCGAACCGGGATCATGTAGGCCGGGGGGAGGAATCCCTTGGTTTGGAGCTTCACCAGCTCGCTATGCGGGACGGAGCATCTCTCCCAGTACCCGGTCTTGGGGCTGGAAGGGCGAGGGGAGGAGTTGTGATGACTGGCCATGGTGGAATGGACCTTTGTCGGATGCGCTCTGATGAACACTCGCGAAAGGGGGAAGATGTGGTTTGGATCTAAACCCTCGTCCCCTTAAATAGTGTAGCTCATTTACGCGACTAGGGGTGTGAATGTAAAAGCGCTCAGACTTTTCATATTCGTTTTCCACGTGGGAAGCGGCCATTATTGGGCGTAGAAGCCAAGGAGCGCAACATCTACAGAAAACCGGACTTTATTCAACAGGTGCACGAAATTTGGGGGAGAAGCCGCCTTGCAATGCCGAAGACAATCTGCACGTCGGACTCATCGTCATTGAAGCTTGGTTCGGGGGCTACTGAGGGAGTCCTGGATTAGGGGGTGTTCGGATAGCCGGACTATACCTTCAGCCGGACTCCTGGACTATGAAGATACAAGATTGAAGACTTCGTCCCATGTCTGGAAGGGACTTTCCTTGGCGTGGAAGGCAAGCTTGGCGATACGGATATCCAGATCTCCTACCATTGTAACCGACTTTGTGTAACCCTAACCCTCTCCGGTGTCTATATAAACCGGAGGGTTTTAGTCCGTAGGACAACATAGACAACAAGAATCATACCATAGACTAGCTTCTAGGGTTTAGCCTCTCTGATCTCGTGGTAGATCTACTCTTGCACTACCCATATCATCAATATTAATCAAGCAGGACGTAGGGTTTTACCTGCATCAAGAGGGCTCGAACCTGGGTAAAACTTCGTGTCCCTTGCCTCATGTTACCATCCGGCCTAGATGCATAGTTCGGGACCCCCTACCCGAGATCCGCCGGTTTTGACACCGACAGTGGTGATTCCATAGCATGAAAGTAAAAAATGTGCACGAAAAAAATTAGTGAGGAGGAGATACTGTTCGCGCTAGTCGCGGATGAAGTCGATGAGGCCTGCATTCTCAGCCAAATAATAAAAGTCTTCATAAGTCCCAGATGCTCTCAAGAACGCATGACAAGGCCATTCGTACGGCTGAACCTCCGTTGTGTGAGGGGAGATTATATTTGGGCTTCTTATTCTCTTCACTTTGCTTATCCTCCGAGCTTCGGCTCGAAGAGCCCCTCAACAATCTCTTCATCATTTTCTTTCTCCAAAAAATTTCTAAAATTTTTAGTGACTCAAAATAAAAGTGAACCAGACTCAACAAGATTGATAGCAACTACTCATACAAGTGCCTAGAGGCCATATCATGCATTAAAACTATTTTTGACCACATAAATTTGACATGCAAGCTCAAGAACAGGGTCACCTAAGCAGCAAAAATTTGCAATAAATAAAGCACTAGAACAAAAACTAATTGCACCATTGGAGGAGTCACATACTGAAGAACAATCCCCGAAAGCAGTTTTGTGAATGGAGCTTTGAGCAAGGAGATCGAAAATGGAAGCAAGATGAACTAGAACTCGGGTTTGAGCTGGTGGGTGATTTTTTCTTGAGGAAGAAGAAGTGTGTGGGTGCAAGAATAAGTGGAGGGGGCCCACGTGGGGTCCATGAAGCAAGGGGCATGCCCCAGGGGGGTGGGCGTGCCCTGGACCCTCGTGGCTAGGTGGTATGGCCCCCTGGTGTGTTCTTAGTGCCAATAATTCTTAAATATTCTAGAAAAAATCATATAAAATTTTCAGGGCATTTGGAGAACTTTTATTTCCAGGGTATTTTTATTGCAAGGATAATTCAGAAAACAAACAGAAAATACTATTTTTGCTTTATTTAATCTAAATAACAGAAAGTAAATGGAGGGTACACAGAGTTGTGCTTTCTGACTTCATCCATCTCATGATCATCAAAAGGAATCCACTAACAAGGTTGATCAAGTCTTGTTAGCAAACTCTTTCCGAATAATATGAAACTTGAGAATTTTCAAATAACACTAAGTTACCTCAACGGGGATATGCACATCCACAACAATAAGAATATCATATTTCTTCTTGATAGTAGGAAGAGGAAATTCAAAACCTCCAATAGTAATCGTTGGAATTTTTCCAATAGAATTGATATTGTGGACTTGAGGTTGTTTCCTCGAAAAGTGTACCTTATGCTCATTACCATTAACATGAAAAGTGGCATTGCCTTTGTTGCAATCAATAACAGCTCCTGCAGTATTCAAAAAGGGTCTACCAAGAATAATAGACATACTATCGTCCTTGGGAGTATCAAGAATAACAAAGTCTGTTAAAATTATAACGTTTGCAACCACAACAGGCACATCCTCACAAATACCGACAGGTATAGCAGTTGATTTATCAGCCGTTTGCAAAGATATTTCCGTAGGTGTCAACTTATTCAAATCAAGTCTGCGATATAAAGAGAGAGGCATAAGACTAACAACGGCTCCAAGATCACATAAAGCAGTTTTAACATAGTTTCTTTTAATGGAGCATGGTATAGTTGGTACTCCTGGATCTCCAAGTTTCTTTGGTATTCCACCCTTAAAAGTATAATTAGTAAGCATGGTGGAAATTTCAGCTTCCGGTATCTTTCTTTTATTTGTAACAATATCTTTCATGTACTTAGCATAAGGGTTCATTTTAAGCATATCAGTCAAACGCATGCGCAAAAAGATAGGTCTAATCATTTCAGCAAAGCGCTCAAAATCATCATCATCCTTTTTCTTGGATGGTTTAGGAGGACAAGGCATGGGTTTCTGAACCCAAGGTTCTCTTTCTTTACCGTGCTTCCTAGCAACGAAGTCTCTCTTATCATAACATTGATTCTTTTATTGTGGGTTATCAAGATCAACAACAGGTTCAATTTCTACATCATTGTTATTGCTAGGTTGAGCATCAACATGAACATCATCATTGACATTATCACTAGGTTCATGTTCATTACCAGATTGTGTTTCAGCATCAGAAATAGAAATATCATTAGGATTCTCAGGTGTGTCAACAATAAGTTCACTAGAAGCATGCAAATTCCTATCATTTTTATTTTTCTTCTTCTTAGAAGAACTAGGTGTATCAATATTAGTTCTCTGAAAATCTTGCTCAATTCTCATAGGGTGGCCCTCAGGATACAAAGGTTCCTCAGTCATTTTACCCCCTCTAGTCACAACTCTAACAACATTATCATTTTTCTGATTATTTAATTCACTGAGCAAATCATTCTGAGCTTTAAGTACTTTCTCTACTTGAGTGGCAACCATAGAAGCATGTTTACTAATAAGTTTAAGCTCACCTTTAACTCTAGACATAGAATCACTCAAGTGTTCAATCATATAAGCATTATGTTTCAATTGTCTACCAACATAAGCATTGAAGTCTTCTTGTTTAACAATAAAATTATCAAACTCATCCAAGCATTGTCTAGCAGACTTATTACGAGGAATATCACCTTCATCAAATCTATAGAGATAATTTACCGTTACTACCTATGTTAGGTTATCAAGACCATGTATTTCTTCAATAGGTGGTAAATTCTTAACATCTTCAGCTTTAATACCCTTTTATTTTATAGATTTCTTTGCCTCTTGCATATCTTCCAGACTGAGAAATAAAATACCCCTTTTCTTCAGAGTTGGCTTAGGAGTTGGTTCAGGAAGTGTCCAATCATTTTCATTACTCAACATATTATTCAATAGCAATTCAGCTTGATCAAGAGTTCCTTCCCTGAAAACACAACCAACACAACTATCCAGGTGGTCTCTAGAAGCATCGGTTAGTCCATTATAAAAGATATTAAGTATTTCATTTTTCTTGAGAGTATGATCATGAAAAGCATTAAGTAATCAGAGAAGCCTCCCCCAAGATTGTGGGAGACACTCTTCTTAAATTTGCACAAAATTATATATTTCCCTTAAGGCAGCTTGTTTCTAAAGAGCAGGGAAATATTCAGCAGAGAAGTAATAAATCATATCTTGGGGACTATGCACACAACCAGGATCAAGAGAATTAATCCATGTTTTAGCATCACCCTTTAATGAGAATGGAAATAACTTAAGATAAAGTAATAGCAAGTTTTTATCATCATGAGTAAAAAGGGTGGCTATATCATTTAATTTAGTAAGATGTGCCACAATAGTTTCAGTTTTATAACCATGGAAAGGATCAGATTCAACCAAAGTAATTAACTCTGGGTTGACAGAGAATCATAATTCTTATCATTGATACAGATAGGTGAAGTAGCAAAAGCAGGGTCATATTTCATTCTAGCATTCAAGGATTTTTCTTTCAGCTTAGCTAACAGTTTCTTAAGATTATATCTATCATTGCAAGCTAAAAAGTCTCTAGCAGTTTCTTCATCCATAACATAACCCTCAGGCACAACAGGCAATTCATATCTAGGGGGAGAATCTTCATCATCACTTTCATCAATATTACCAATTTCAATAATTTCATTCTCTCTAACCCTAGCAAGTTGTTCATCAAGAAATTCACCTAGTGGCATCGTATTATCAAGCATAGAAGTAGTTTCATCATAAGATAATGCATAGAAGAAGTGGCATCATCAATAACATGCGGCATATTAGAATGAATAGCAGGTGTAGGCATCACAAGTTTACTCATAACAGAAGGTGATTCAAGTGCAGAGCTAAACGGCAGTTCCTTACCTCCCCTCATAGTTGAGTGATAAGTCTTGGTTCTTTCATCTTTCAAGTTCTTCATAGTGATCAATAGATATAAATCCCAAGTGACACAAAGAATAGAGCTATGCTCCCCGGCAACGGCGCCAGGAAATATTCTTGATAACCCATAAGTATAGGGGATCGCAATAGTTTTTGAGGGTAGAGTATTCAACCCAAATTTATTGATTCGACACAAGGGGAGCCAAAGAATATTCTCAAGTATTAACATTTGAGTTGTCAATTCAACCGCACCTGAAACACTTAATATCTGCAGCAAAGTATTTAGTAGCAGAGTAATATGGAAGTAATGGTAATGCTAGCAAAAGTAACAGTGTTGGTTTTGTAGTGATTGTAACAGTAGCAACAGAAAAGTAACTAAGCAGAGATCAATATGTGAAAAGCTCGTAGGCAGTGGATCAGTGATGGATAATTATGTCAGATGCGATTACTCATGCAACAATTATAACATACGGTGACAAAAAACTAGCTCAAATTCATCAATGTAATGCAGGCATGTATTGCGAATATAGTCATACATGCTTATGGAAAAGAACTTGCATGACATCTTTTGTCCTACCCTCCCGTGGCAGCGCGGTCCTATTGGAAACTAAGGGATATTAAGGCCTCCTTTTAATAGAGTACCGGAACAAAGCATTAACACTTAGTGAATACATGAACTCCTCAAACTATAGTAATCACCGGGAGTGGTCCCGATTATTGTCACTTCGGGGTCACCGGATCATAACACATAGTAGGTGACTATTGACTTGCGAAATAGGATCAAGAGCTCACATATATTCATGGAAAAATAATAGGTTCAGATGTGAAATCATGGCACTCAGGCCCTAGTGACAAGCATTAAGCATAGCAAAGTCATAGCAACATCAATCTCAGAACATAATGGATACTAGGGATCAAACCCTAACAAAACTAACTCGATTACATGATAAATCTCATCCAAACCATCACCATCCAGCAAGCCTACGATGGAATTACTCACGCATGGCGGTGAGCATCATGAAATTGGTGATGGAGGAAGGTTGATGATGACGATAGCGACAGATTTCCCTCTCCGGAGCCCCGAACGGACTCCAGATCAGCCCTCCCGAGAGAGATTAGGGCTTGGTGGTGGCTCCGTATCGTAAAACACGATGAATCCTTCTCTCTGATTTTTTTATCCCCGGACATGAATATATAGAATTGGAGTTGAGGTCGGTGGAGCCTCAGGGGCGCCATGAGATAGGGGCGGCCCCCCACTGTCGGTGTCAAAACCGGCGGATCTCGGGTAGGGGGTCCCGAACTGTGCGTCTAGGCCGGATGGTAACAAGAGGCAAGGGACACGAAGTTTTACCCATGTTTGGGCCCTCTTGATGGAGGTGAAACCCTACGTCCTGCTTGATTAATATTGATGATATGGGTGTTACAAGAGTAGATCTACCATGAGATCAGAGAGGCTAAACCCTAGAAGCTAGCCTACGGTATGATTGTATGTCCTACGGACTAAAACCCTTCGGTTTATATAGACACCGGAGAGGGTTAGGGTTACACAAGGTCGGTTACAAAGGAGGAGATATCCATATACGTATTGCCTAGCTTGCCTTCCACGCCAAGTAGAGTCCCATCCAGACACAAGACGAAGTCTTCAATCTTGTATCTTCATAGTCTAACAGTCCGGCCAATGGAGATAGTCCGGCTGTCCGGAGACCCCTAATCCAGGACTCCCTCAGTAGCCCCTGAACCAGGCTTCAATGACGATGAATCCGGCGCGCAGTTGTCTTCGGCATTGCAAGGCGGGTTCCTTCTCCGAATACATCACAGAAGAATTTGAATACGAGGATAGTGTCCGACCCTGCAAAATAAGTTCCACACTCCACCGTAGAGAGAATAATGTTTCCGCAGATCTAATTCGTTAGCTTGTTTTGGCAACACGACGTTACGTCATGGCCCGGTGATTATTAAAACCGTTTCTTTTAACCAGCCCCGCACATAATGCGAGGCAGTTTTTTGACACATCTTGTCACAGCAGAGATCGTGTCCCCTTATTACGGGATTGTCATCAATACGGGCGTGGGTAACCCAACTGCGCCATCAATTACAACGCTTGGGGGATAAGCGAGTTTTACCAGGCAAGTGGGGACGCTTAGTTTTGTCCGCCCATATAAAGGGATAAGGATTCACCTTTCTATCCACGCCTTCTTCCTCCTCTGCTCATCCGCTCCCGCACACTCGAGCTCTAGCGCCCAAGTCCTCACTTCCATCTCAACCTTCTCTAACCATGTCTGGAGCGGGAGGCAAGTGGATGGTATCCTCCATCACGGAGGGAGACGTCAAGAAACTGAGGAGAGCCGGATACCTGCCCGACGACATCGCGCACCGGCTCCCAGATGAGGGGCAACTCATCCCCACCCCCAGGCCCCACGAGAGGGTGGTATTCCTCACCCATATCTTCTGCAGACTAGGATTCCCTCTCCATCCCTTCGTCCGGGGGCTCATGTTTTATTACGGCCTGGATTTCCACGATCTGGCCCCAAACTTCATCCTCAACATCTCGGCATTTTCGTCGTGTGTGAGGCCTTCCTCCGCATCAAGCCCCACTTCGGCCTATACCTGAAGACCTTCAACGTCAAGCCAAAGGTGGTGGGCGGCCGCCAGGCAGAATGCGGAGGCGCCATGGTGGGCAAGATGCCCAACATAACATGGCTTGAGGGCTCCTTTGTGGAAACCATAAAGGGGTGGCAATCGGGGTGGTTCTATATCACCGAGCCGCGCGACCCCGCATGGGTAGCGCCCCCCCCCCCCCCGAGTTCCGATCTGGCGCCCCCATGCGGCTCACCTCCTGGAAGGAGAAGGGCCTGTCCTGGGGTAATTCAAAAGAGCTGACCGGACTCCAGTCATGTATTCAAAACATGGTGGACAAGAATCTCAAGCTCGTCAACATAGTCCAGGTTATGCTCATGCGCCGGATACTCCCGTGCCAACAACGGGAGTTTACCTTGTGGGAGTTAAATCCGGCGTAGCACCGAACTCTGAACAGGCTCTTCGATACGACTCATGAAGATGCCTAGAGGGTGATGTTCAAGAGCGCCGAGGTCCCTCCCCCCATTACTGAGGATCGCGGATTCAGCGCGAAGCGCCACGCCAGTGCGGTAAGTTGTTTTACCTTTCACAGGATACTTATTTTTATATAGATTGACTCTATGGGGGATCTAAACTCCCATGCCTTTAACAGGACTGGCAGAAGATGGCCGGACAAATCGACTCTATGGGGGATTCCTTTGTCGCATTGCTTTCCTTAACGCCAGACTCAATTGTGCAGGCCGCCCCGAGCCAATATCGAGGTATCCTCGGACGGCTCCCTGGGCTCGTCAAACATGGATAGCGATCCAGTCCCGACCGCCACCTCCCCTCATCCAGCCGATGACGCCGAGGTGCTGTCTCAATAGGCACCGGATCGAGGGGGGACAGTGCCGGAGGCGCCTCAAGGCGACTGAGGGAGTCCTGGATTAGGGGGTGTCCGGGTGGCCGGACTATACCTTCGGCCGGACTCCTGGACTATGAAGATACAAGATTGAAGACTTCGTCCCGTGTCCGGAAGGGACTTTCCTTGGCGTGGAAGGCAAGCTTGGCGATATGGATATGTAGATCTCCTACCATTGTAACCGACTCCGTGTAACCCTAGCCCTCTCCGGTGTCTATATAAACCGGGGAGTTTTAGTCCGTAGGACAAACAACAATCATACCATAGGCTAGCTTCTTGGGTGTAGCCTCTCTGATCTCGTGGCAGATCTACTCTTGTACTACCCATATCATCAATATTAATCAAGCAGGACGTAGGATTTTACATCCATCAAGAGGGCCCGAACCTGGGTAAAACTTCGTGTCCCCTGCCTCCTGTTACCATCCGACCTAGACGCACAGTTCGGGACCCCCTACCCAAGATCTGCAGGTTTTGACATCGACATTGGTGATTTCATTGAGAGTTCCTCTGTGTCTTCGCTTTTAGGCCCGATGGCTTCTCCGATCATCAACAACGATGCGATCCAGGGTGAGACTTTTCTCCCCGGATAGATCTTCGTATTCGGCGGCTTTGCACTGCGGGCCAATTCGCTTGGTCATATGGAGCAGATCGAAAGCTACGCCCCTGGCCATGAGGTCAGATTTGGAAGTTTGAACTACACGGCCGACATCCGCGAAGACTTGATCTTCGACGGATTCGAGCCACAACCGAGCACGCAGCACTGTCATGATGGGCATATTTAGCTCTACCGCCGAACAGTGCCCTGGAGGCCGCACCTGTGTCCGCTCTGACCCCTAGCTCGGAGCTGATCACACCAACCGAGGATGGGTGGTTAGACACCGCCTAGGGGGCTGCAATTTCTATGGCGATCGAGCCGAACACCAGCCCTATTCTCTGCGAAGCCCGTGACTCCAAGGAGCCGGACTCCTCTCCAGACTCCGAGCCCTCCGCACCCCGATCGATCAAACCCGATTGGGCACCGATCATGGAGTTCACCGCCGCAGACATCTTTCAGCACTCGCCCTTCGGTGATATTCTGAAGTCACTATAGTCTCTCTCTTTGTCAGGAGAGCCCTGGCTGGACTATGGTCGGCAAGGTTGGGATGCGGATGATGAAGAAATTCAAAGCCCACCCACCACCCACTTCGTAGCCACTATCGATGATTTAACCGACATGCTCGACTTCGACTCCAAAGACATCGACGGTATGGACGCCGATGCAGGAGACGATCAAGAACCAGCGCCTATAGGGCACTGGAAAGCCACCTCATCGTATGATATATACATGGTGGACACCCCAAAAGAAGGCAATGGCGATGGAACAACAGAGGATGACCCCTCCAAGAAGCAGCCTAAGCGCCGGCGTGAGCGGCGCCACTCTAAATCCCGCCAAAACAAAAACGGTGATTCCGGCAGGGGGATAATAACACCCCAGACAGTGCCGAAGACAACCACCTCCAGCAAGATTCAGCGCAGGAGGATAGAGAAGCCAACCCTCATGAGAGAGCGGCAGACAGAGAGGTCGAGGACGATAATTACATGCCTCCCTCCGAAGACGAGGCAAGCCTCGACGACGACGAATTTGTCGTGCCGGAGGATCCCGTCGAACAAGAGCGTTTCAAACGCAGGCTTATGGCCACGGCGAGGAGCCTCAAGAAAAAACAACAACATCTTAGAGCTGATCAAGATTTGCTAGCCGACAGATGGATTGAAGTCCTTGCGGCCGAAGAGTATGAACTCGAACGCCCCTCCAAGAGCTACCCAAAGCGTAGGTTGCTACCTCAATTAGAGGAGGAAGCACTTAAACCTACATCACCAGCGCATGATGTGGCCGACCGGCCACCCCGTGGCCGCGACAGAGAGGCCTCTCGGCCCTCCACCCAAGTCGCACCTCGACGCCGCTCAAAAACTACCAAGGCATGGGAAAATGCGCCAGACCTGTGAGATACATTGGAGGACAAGGCAAGGCAAACAAGATCGATCTACGGATCACGTGGGCACCCCACGGCACGAGACGGTACTCGTCACACCGGATATAGTAAATCCGGCTGGGCCGAACACAGTAGACAAAGCTCGTTTGAGCTGCGTCGTGATATAGCCCAGTACAGAGGCGCCGCACACCGACTATGCTTCACAGATGAAGTAATGGATCATCAAATCCCCGAGGGTTTCAAACCCGTGAACATCGAATCATATGATGGCACAACAGATCCTGCGGTATGGATCGAGGACTATCTCCTTCATATCCACATGGCCCGCGGTGATGACTTACACGCCATCAAATACCTCCCACTAAAGCTTAAAGGACCAGCTCGACATTGGCTTAACAGCTTGCCAGCAGAATCAATTGGTTGTTGGGAGGACCTGGAAGCCTCATTCCTCGACAATTTCCAGGGCACTTATGTGCGACCACCAGACGCCGATGACCTAAGCCACATAATTCAGCAGCCAGAGGAATCGACCAGACAATTCTGGACACGGTTCCTAACCAAGAAAAATCAAATCGTCGACTGTCCGGACGCAGAGGCCCTAGCAGCCTTCAAGCATAACATCCGCGATGAGTGGCTTGCACGGCACCTAGGACAGGAAAAGCCGAAATCTATGGCTGCCCTCACGACACTTATGACCGCTTTTGCGCGGTAGAAGACAGCTGGCTTGCTCGCAGCAATAACATGACCAAGAGCCCTGGTAATTTGGTTACCAAGGACAGCAGTGGCAGGTCATGTCGCAACAAGCAAAAGCGCCACATTAACGGCGACAATGCTAAGGATACGGCAGTTAATGCCAGATTCAGAGGCTCTAAACCCGGTCAGCAGAAAAATCCATTCAAAAGAAATACTCCGGGCCCGTCCAGTTTGGACCGAATACTCGACCGCTCATGCCAAATACATGGCACCCTCGAAAAACCAGCCAATCACACCAACAGGGATTGTTGGGTGTTCAAGCAGGCAGGCAAGTTAAATGCCGAAAGCAGAGACAAGGGGCTGCATAGCGATGACAAGGAGGAGCCTCGGCCGCCGAACAACAGTGGACAGAAAGGTTTTCCCCCCACAAGTGCGGACGGTGAACATGATATACGCAACCCACGTCCCCAAGAGGGAGCGGAAGCGTGTGCTAAGGGACGTATACGCGATGGAGCCAGTCGCCCCAAAGTTCAACCCATGGTCTTCCTGCCCGATCACTTTTGATTGAAGGGACCATCCCACTAGCATCCGTCATGGCGGATTCGCCGCATTGGTTCTAGACCCAATTGTTGACGGATTTCACCGCACTAGAGTCCTTATGGACGGCGGCAGTAGCCTGAACCTGCTTTATCAGGATACAGTGCGGAAAATGGGCATCGATCCCTCGAGGATTAAACCCACCAGAACGACCTTTAAAGGCGTCATACCAGGTGTAGAAGCCAACTGTACAGGCTCAGTTACACTTGAAGTGGTCTTCGGATCTCCGGATAATTTCTGAAGCGAGGAGTTAATCTTCGACATGGTCCCGTTCCGTAGTGGCTATCACGCACTGCTCGGGCGAACCGCATTTGCCAAATTCAATGCGGTGCCGCACTACGCATACCTCAAGCTCAAGATGCCAGGCCCTCGAGGCGTCATCACGGTCAATGGAAACACCAAACGCTCTCTCCAAACAGAGGAGCATACGGCGGCTATCGCAGCGGAAGTACAAAGCAACCTCTCAAGGCAATTCTCCAGTCCGGCCATGAAACGTCCGGACATCGTCAAGCGCGCCCGGAGTAACCTACAACAGGACCGCCTGGCACGTTCCGAGAAAGCGTAGCAATGCGGCCCCAACCCCAGCCCTCGCGAACTTGCGAAACCAGTGCCGCGTGTACATAACTATGCTCTGGAAATACCATGGGCACAGGGGGAGGGGAACCATCATGACACGACCGAAAAGCGGCTTAAACCGCACTAGGGGCTGCCGATTTCTTAATTTTCTCTTATTTTCAGGACTCCATCCTTTGGAAGGCTTGTCCGGCAGTACAATTGCCGCACAAACGATACAACCAGGGAAGCAGAAAGCTACGCCGCACTACGGAACTCTAAGGTGGTCTCTATAACGAGCAGTATACCTGTTTCGCATAACATTCCGCATCTCGCCCCTGGGAAAGACATATTTGATAGTCCCATCTTTTGATTATCGCACTATTTGTATCATTCTGCTTTGATCACAGCTTTTTTAAATAAACAATGCATAGCTTACGTCTATTACGGCATTACCTCTTTTTTACGAATATATGTTCATTAATGACATGTTGCACCCGTACACTTTGGTACGGCCAATACGCCAGGGGCTTAAGTACCCCACAACATGGTGTGAGAAGTCCGAACACTTTCACAAGTGCGGCACCCCAAACTTATAGCATTATATGCATCGGCTCCGAATCATGTCTTGGGTCAATAGGTCAGTTTGCCCGGCTCCTATGTTTTGGTACCTTACGTTCCATTATATTGGCTAAAGTAGCACTAGGAGAACTACTGCGATTGTGCCCCAGTTGAGCTGGGCTAAGCACCTCAGTAGAGAAAGCTAAAACTGACCGTCATGATGAGGCGAGAGTTGGTCGCTGTTCAAGAGGTTTTCGAGTCCCTAAATACTTATGCCGCTTAGAGCGAGGAGTCGGCTTTGTCCGGCCTAGGCGTGGATAGCGCCTCGAACTCGGTCTTCCGAACACTAGGGGCTTCGCCGAAATTTAAAATTATAGAATTCTATGGCTAAGTGAGAGTGTTCAAGCATTATAGTCCGATTGCCTTGTTCGTTGTGTTGAGCGCCTCCCTCGAAGGACCCAAGAATGGGAAAAAGAGCGCTCATGTTTATCCCGAACACCGCAACACTCGTGCCATGGGGGCAGAAGCCGACGACTCGCCATGTCTCAAATTTGATAAATGGCCGCACAGAAGGTAATATTTTAAATTCAAAAAGCATTGCTTAGCGCACATGAACAAGTTTTCAGTGCACAAGACAAAATGAGCGAGTTCACCGAAAATTACATTCATAGAACATTCATCTGCCACAAGGCGGGCACCCTTCAGAACGCCCTCATAATACATCTCGGGCTTGCGATGCTCCTTGCCCGGCGGTGGCCCGTCCTTCACAAGCTTCTCAGCATCCAGCTTGCCCCAGTGCACCTTCGCACGGGCAAGCGCCCTACGGGCACCCTCGATGCATACGGAGCGCTTGATGACTTCGAGCCTTGGACAGGCCTCCACCAGCCGCCTCACCAGCCCAAAGTAGCTCCCAGGCATGGCCTCCCAGGCCACAGCCGGACTATGAGGCCCTTCATGGCCTGTTCGGCCACCTTATGGAGGTCGACGAGCTGTTTCAGCTGGTCTCTTAAGGGCACCGGGTGTTCGGCCTCAGCATACTAAGACCAGAACACCTTCTCCGTCGAGCTTCCCTCCTCGACTCGGTAGAAGGCGGCGGCATCCGACACGCTACGGGGCAAGTCTGCGAATGCTCCTGGAGAGCTCTGGATTCGGGTAAGTGACAAGTAATTCACTTTTACGTGCTTGCTTTGCATAAAGAATGCCTTACCCGCCGCTATCTTTTTTATTGCCTCAACCTCCTAGAGGGCCTTCTGGGCTTCGACCTTGGCAGACTTGGCATCTTCAATGGCCGTCGCGAGCTCAGACTCTCGCGTCTTCGAGTTAGGCTCCAAACTCTCATGTTTTTTCATGAGAGCCCGGAGCTCTTGCCGCACCTCGCCAACCTGCGTCTCATGCTTCTCCCGCTCGGTGCGATCCGTGGCCGCCCTCTTTTCGGCCTCGGACAGCGCTTGCTTAAGGGTCGCCACCTCAGTTGTGGCCCCTACAATGGCCGCGTTAATCCTGTCACTTTTTGCAATTGCACCTTTCACATATTTCAATAATGTATTTCTTACCTTCCTTCTCCTCGAGCTGCTGCTTGGCTAGGCCGAGCTCTTGCTCGGACCGCTCGAGGTTCTGCTTCAGCGTATCCACCTCCGCAGTCAGTGCGGCGGAGGCCGGCAGCGAAGCCTGCATACGCATATTGACTTGATTATGTTAGACTCCTGCGATTATTAGATCCTCTATTCGGCTTTTCTTTTCGAATGCCGAACAGAGCATCAGGGGCTACTGTCTATGCAGTAATATTTTTACATATTCTTTACTTACCTCAAAGCCTGTTAGAAGGCTGGCACAGGCTTCAGTCAGTCCGCTCTTGGCGGACTGAACCTTCTGGATCACCGCACTCATAATAGTGCGGTGCTCCTCGTCGATGGAGGTGCCATTAAGCGTCTGCAACAAATTGTCCGGTGCCTCCGGTTGGACGGAGGTCACCGGCTCGGTAGGCTTGCTCCTCTTGGAAGGAGGCTGCCTACAGTTGTCCGAAACCGTTGAAGGTTCCGGCGCGGTGTCCGGCTCAAGGCCGGACTTAGAGCCCTTGGGGGTTCTATCCCCTTTACGCCTGGAGTCCGGGAGGTTGCCTCGCGGTGCCTCCAGGACCACCTCCTCCTGGCTTGGAACCTGTTGGGACGCCACCTCGGCGCCGTCCGTAGGGTGGGGGGAGGAAGCCGTCGGAAGCGAATTCACATCCGACGAGTCCAGGGAGCCGCTCGACGACTTGTCGAGCCCGGCTTTGGGCGGACTGCACACTCATGTTCAACGTAAGGAAAAGCTGTGCAATGGGGGAATACTATGAATCACTCTGGTATCCGGATACTTCCGATTTCGCCAGGGGCTTGGCCCTGTGCGGCCACTCCTCTTCGCCGTCGTCGGTGTTGGTGGAGTAGTCCGGAGGAGGGGTCTTCCCCCTCTTGGACCCTTCGGCCTCCCCAATTGGGGAGGCCTTCCTTTTCTTCCCTCCCCCCGCTGGGGGTGGGAGAGGTCTCTTCTTCCTCCTCCTCATCTTCAAGGGAGGAGCGCGCCTTGGAGTCGTCGGATGGTGAATCCAACACCTCCTGGCACCGGGCACTCTTTCGAGTCCCCGTGGCCTTCTTCTTGGCCTTCTTCTCCGGCACCACGTAAGGTGCCGGAACCAGCAGCTTCGCCAAGCGAGCGTCCGCTGGGCCTTCGGGCAAAGGAGCCGGATAGTTGATCTATCCGGACGTCTCCTGCCAATCCTGTCAAAGGTAAGGGAACTTAGATCCTGCATGGAGTCAAACTATGAAAAACTAATACCCTGTAAAAGGTGAAAATAGCTTACCGCACGAGCGTGACACTGCGTGCTGAATCCTCGATCCTCGGTAGCGGATGCGGGGGCCTCGGCGCCCTTGAAAAGCACCTTCCAGGCATCTTCGTACGTCGTGTCGAAGAGCCTGCTCAGAGTTCGGTGCCGCGCCGGGTCGAACTCCCACAGGTTGAAAGCCTGTTGTTGACACGGGAGGATCTGACGGATGAGCATAACCTGGACTACGTTGACAAGTTTGAGATTCCTATCCACCAGGGTTTGGACGCATGTTTGGAGTCCGGTCAGCGCTCCTTTTTTACCCCATGACAGGCCCGTCTCTTTCCAGGAGGCGAGCCGCGTAGGGGGTCTAGATCGGAACTCGGGGGCTGCGACCCATTCAAGGTCACGCGGCTCGGTGATGTAAAACCAGCCCAACTGCCACCCCTTTAGGGACTCCACAAAGGAGCCCTCGAACCATAGGACGTTGGGCATCTTGCCCACCATGGCGCCTCCGCACTCGCTTGGGTGCCGTGCACCACCTTCGGCTTGACATTGAAAGTCTTGAGCCATAGGCCGAAATGGGGGCGGATGCGGAAGAAAGCCTCGCACACGACGATAAACGCCGAGATGTTGAGGACAAAATTCGGGGCCAGATCGTGGAAATCCAGGCCATAGTAGAACATGAGCCCCTAGACAAATGGGTGGAGAGGGAAGCCCAGTCCATGGAGGAAATGGGGGAGGAACACCACCCTCTCATGGGGCCTAGGGGTGGGGATGAGCTGGCCCTCTTCAGGAAGCCGGTGCGCAATGTAGTTAGACAAGTATCCGGCCTTCCTCAGTCTTTTGATGTGTCCCTCCGTGACGGAGGAGACCATCCACTTGCCTCCCGCTCCGGACATGGCTGGAGAAGGTTAAGGTGGGGTGTGTGGACTTGGGCGCTGGAGCTCGAGTGCGCGGAAATGGATAGGCAAAGGAGGAAGAAGGCGTGGATGAAAAGGTGGATCCTTATCCCCTTATATGGGTAGACGCGACTATGCGCCCCCACCAGCCTGGTAAAACTCGCTTATCTCCCAAGCGCCGCAGCCAATGGCGCGGTTGGGTTACCCACACCTGTATTGATGAGAATCCCGGAATAAGGGGACACGATCTCTGCTTTAATAAGACGTGCCAAGGAAACCGCCTCGCTAAACGCGCTGAGGTGGGATAGTAAAACGATTCGAATAAAGACTTGGCCATGGTGTGATGTCATGCTACGGAATACGTTAGCAGATTAGATTTGTGTAAATGTTATTCTCTCTATGGCAATATGTGGAAACTTATTTTGTAGAGTCGGACACTACCTTTGTGTTCAAAATCTTCTATGAAGTACTTGGAGGAGGAACCCGCCTTGCAATGCCGAAGACAATATGCGCGCTGGACTCGTCGTCATTGAAGCCTGGTTCAGGGGCTACTGAGGGAGTCCTGGATTAGGGGGTGTCCGGGTGGCCGGACTATACCTTCGGCCGGACTCCTGGACTATGAAGATACAAGATTGAAGACTTCGTCCTGTGTTCGGAAGGGACTTTCCTTGGCGTGGAAGGCAAGCTTGGCGATACGGATATGTAGATCTCCTACCATTGTAACCGACTCTGTGTAACCCTAGCCCTCTCCGGTGTCTATATAAACCGGGGAGTTTTAGTCCGTAGGAGAAACAACAATCATACCATAGGCTAGCTTCTAGGGTTTAGCCTCTCTGATCTCGTGGTAGATCTACTCTTGCACTATCCATATCATCAATATTAATCAAGCAGGACGTAGGGTTTTACCTCCATCAAGAGGGCCCGAACCTGGGTAAAACTTCATGTCCCCTGCCTCCTGTTATCATCCGACCTAGACGCACAGTTTAGGACCCCCTACCCGAGATCTGCCGGTTTTGACACCGACAGCGACCTTTCGGACTCCGGGAGCCGAGGGGATGGGGTCCCCGAGAGCTCCGAGTTCGTCCCTCATCCGAACACCGTGCCGGACCCTCCAACAGTTCCGAGCTCGGGCAGGCGGTCCCCTTCTAAGGGGGGCAAAACGCCTGTGCCGGTGACCTCTGCCATCCACTGGCACCGGACAACCTGCTAGAGGCGCTTCGCAGCGCTTCCATCGACGAGGAGCACCGCACCATCTTGAGTGTGGTGATCTGGAAGGTTTAGTCCGCCAAGAGCGGATTGACTGAAGCCTATACTAGCCTTCTAATAGGCTTCAAGGTAAGTGCTTTTTTTAAAATGTAGTAGGAATATTACCGCATAGACAGTAGCCCCTGATGCTTTGTTCAGTGTTCACAAAGAAAAGCCGAACAGAGGATCAAATAATATCGCAGGAGTCTAATATAAGTATGTCAATATGCATATGCAGCTTCGTTGCTGGCGTCCGCCGCACTAACTGCGGAGGTAGCCATACTGAAGCAGGACCTCGATGGGTCCAAGAAAGAGCTCGGCCTTGTCAAGAGGCAGCTCGAGGAGAACAAGGGTAAATAACACCCCGTCTATAGATATATGTATATAAAAAAGGACGCGATTGCAAAATGATAGGATCATTGTATGTTTTGCCAGGGGCCACGACCGAGGTGGCGACCCTGAAGCAAGCGTTGACCAAGGCCGAAGATACAGCGGCCAAGCAGCACATCGAGCGAGAGAGGCACGAGGTGTTGGGGAACGTAGTAATTTCAAAAAAATTCCTACACACACGCAAGATCATGGTGATGCATAGCAACGAGAGGGGAGAGTGTTGTCTACGTACCCTCGTAGACCGTTCGCGGAAGTGTTATATCAACGCGGTTGATGTAGTCGTACGTCTTCACGATCTGACCGATCCAAGTACCGAAAGCATGGCACCTCCGAGTTCTGCACACGTTCGGCTCGGTGACGTCCTTGCCTTCTCGATCCAGCAAGAGGGGTGAAGTAGTAGATGAGTTCCGGCAGCACGACGGCGTGGTGACGGTGTTGGTGAAGAACAATCTCCACAAGGCTTCGCCTAAGCACTATGAAAACTAGGACGGAGGATAAACTAGAGGGGACGGGGTTGCCGGCACACGGCTTGGTGTTTCTTGACATGTCTTTGGTGCTAGCCCTACCCCTCTATTTATATGTTGAGCCCTGGGGTCGAAACTTGGAGTAAAAGCCTCCTCAAATTTGGTTTCACCCGAAAGGCAAGAGTCCTTCTCGAACTCCAGGGCTAGATGCCAGGGTTCCCGGCGTCTACCCCCTAGACGCTAGGGTTCCTGACGTCTAGCCTCTGGTCTCCGCAAAACTTCCTTTTGCACTTTCCAAAAGCCTCGTGGGCTTTCCCCTTTGGCCCAGATAAAGTGTTCTCATGCCCAAACATTTTGGGAAACATCCGGAACCCCTTCCGGTGAATTCCGGAACCCTTCCGGAGATCAAACACTACTATCCCATATATCAAACTTTGTCTCCGGACCATTCCGGAGTTCCTCGTCATGTCCGTGATCTCATCCCGGACTCCGAACAACATTCGGTCATCAACATACATAACTCATATAGTACTATATCGTCAATGAACGTTAAGCGTGTGGACCCTACGGGTTCGAGAACTATGTAGACATGACCGAGACACCTCTCTGGTCAATAACCAATAGTGGGACCTGGATGCCCATATTGGCTCCTACATATTCTACGAAGATCTTTATCGGTCAGACCGCATAACAACATATGTTGTTCCCTTTGTCATCGGTATGTTACTTGCCCGAGATTCGATCGTCGGTATCTCAATGCCTAGTTCAATCTCGTTACCGGCAAGTCTCTTTACTCGTTTCGTAATACATCATCCCGCAACTAACTCATTAGTTGCAATGCTTGCAAGGCTTATAGTGATGTGCATTACCGAGTGGGCCCAGAGATACCTCTCCGACAATCGGAGTGACAAATCCTAATCTCGAAATATGCCAACCCAACAAGTACCTTTGGAGACACCTGTAGAGCACCTTTATAATCACCCAGCTACGTTGTGACGTTTGGTGGCACACAAAGTGTTCCTCCGGTAAACGGGATTTGCATAGTCTCATAGTCATAGGAACATGTATAAGTCGTGAAGAAAGCAATAGCAACAAACTAAACGATCAAGTGCTAAGCTACCGGAATGGGTCAAGTCAATCACATCATTATCCTAATGATGTGATCTCGTTAATCAAATGACAACTCATGTCTATGGTTAGGAAACATAACTATCTTTGATCAACGAGCTAGTCAAGTAGAGGCATACTAGTGACACTCTGTTTGTCTATGTATTCACACATGTATTATGTTTCCGGTTAATACAATTCTAGCATGAATAATAAACATTTATCATGATATAAGGAAATAAATAATAACTTTATTATTGCCTCTAGGGCATATTTCCTTCAGTATCCCACTTGCACTAGAGTCAATAATCTAGTTCACGTCGCCATGTGATTTAACATCAATAGTTCACATCACCATGTGATTAACACCCATAGTTCACATCGACATGTGACCAATACCCAAAGGGTTTACTAGAGTCAATAATCTAGTTCACATCGCTATGTGATTAACACCCAAAGAGTACTGAGGTGTGATCATGTTTTGCTTGTGAGAGAAGTTTAGTCAACGGGTCTGCCACATTTAGATCCGTAAGTATTTTGCAAATTTCTATGTCAACAATGCTCTGCATGGAGCTACTCTAGCTAATTGCTCCCACTTTCAATATGTATCCATATTGAGACTTAGAGTCATCTGGATCAGTGTCAAAACTTGCATCGATGTAACCCTTTACGACGAACCTTTTGTCACCTCTATAATCGAGAAACATATCCTTATTCCACTAAGGATAATTTTGACCAATGTCCAGTGATCTACTCCTAGATCACTATTGTACTCCCTTGCCAAACTCAGGGCAGGGTATACAATAGGTCTGGTACACAGCATGGCATACTTTATAGAACCTATGGCCGAGGCATAGGGAATGACTTTCATTCTCTCTCTATCTTCTGCCGTGGTCGGGTTTTGAGTCTTACTCAACTTCACACCTTTGTAACACAGGCAAGAACTCCTTCTTTGACTGTTCCATTTTGAACTACTTCAAAATCTTGTCAAGGTATGTACTCATTGAAAAACTTATCAAGCGTCTTGATCTATCTCTATAGATCTTGATGCTCAATATGTAAGCAGCTTCACTGAGGTCCTTTTTTTTGAAAAACTCCTTTCAAACATTCCTTTATGCTTTGCAGAATAATTCTACATTATCTCCGATCAACAATATGTCTTTCACATATACTTATCAGAAATGTTGTAGTGCTCCCACTCACTTTCTTGTAAATACAGGCTTCACCGCAAGTCTGTATAAAACTATATGCTTTGATCAACTTATCAAAGAGTATATTCCAACTCCGAGATGCTTGCACCAGTCCATAGATGGATCGCTGGAGCTTGCATATTTTGTTAGTACCTCTAGGATTGACAAAACCTTCTGGTTGCATCATATACAACTCTTCTTTAATAAATCCATTAAGGAATGGAGTTTTGTTTATCCATTTGCCAGATTTCATAAAATGTGGCAATTGCTAACATGATTCGGACAGACTTAAGCATAGATACGAGTGAGAAACTCTCATTGTAGTCAACACCTTGAACTTGTCAAAAACCTTTTTGCGACAATTCTAGCTTTGTAGATAGTAACACTACTATCAGCATCCGTCTTCCTCTTGAAGATCCATTTAATCTCAATGGCTCGCCGATCATTGGGCAAGTCAATCAAAGTCCATACTTTGTTCTCATACATGGATCTCATCTCAGATTTCATGGCCTCAAGCCATTTCACGGAATCTGGGCTCATCATCGCTTCCTCATAGTTCGTAGGCTCGTCATGGTCAAGTAACATGACCACCAGAATAGGATTATTGTACCACTCTGGTGCGGATCTCACTCTGGTTTACCTACGAGGTTCGGTAGTAACTTGATCTGAAGTTCCATGATCATCATCATTAGCTTCCTCACTAATCAGTGTAGTAGTCACAGGAACAGATTTCTGTGATGAACTACTTTCCAATAAGGGAGCAGGTATAGTTACCTCATCAAGTTGTACTTTCCTCCCACTCACTTCTTTCGAGAGAAACTCCTTTTCTAGAAAGGATCCATTCAAAGCAATGAATATATTGCCTTCGGATCTGTGATAGAAGGTGTACCCAACATTTTCTTTTGGGTATCCTATGAAGACGCACTTCTCTGATTTGGGTTAGAGCTTATCAGGTTGAAACTTTTTCACATAAGCATTGCAACCTCAAACTTTAAGAAACGACAGCTTAGGTTTCTTGCCAAACCATAGTTCATACGGTGTCGTCTCAACGGATTTAGATGGTGCCCTATTTAACGTGAATGCAGATGTCTCTAATGCATAACCCCAAAACGATAGTGGTAGATCGGTAAGAGACATCATAGATTGCACCATATCTAATAAAGTACGGTTATGACGTTCGGACACACCATTACACTGTGGTGTTCCAGGTGGCGTGAGTAGTTTCACTATTTCACATTGTTTTAACTGAAGGCCAAACTCGTAACTCAAATATTTTACTTCTGTGATCATATCGTAGAAACTTTTATTTTTGTTATGATGATTCTCCACTTCACTCTGAAATTCTTTGAACTTTTCAAATGTGTCAGACTTGTGTTTCATCAAGTAGATATACTCATATCTGCTCAAATCATCTGTGAAGATCAGAAAATAATGATACCTGCCGTGAGCCTCAATATTCATCAGACCATATACATCAGTATGTATGATTTCCAGCAAATCTTTTGCTCGCTCTATTGTTTCAGAGAACGGAGTCTTAGTCATCTTGCCCATGAGGCATTGTTCGCAAGCATCAATTGATTCATAATCAAGTGATTCCAAAAGTCCATCAGCATGGAGTTTCTTCATGCGCTTTACACCAATATGACCTAAACGGTAGTGCCACAAACAAGTTGCACTATCATTATTAACTTTGCATCTTTTGGCTTCAATTTTATGAATATGTGTATTATTACGATCGAGATCCAACAAACCATTTTCGTTGGGTGTGTAACCATATAAGGTTTTATTCATGTAAATAGAACAACAATTTATTCTCTTACTTAAATGAATAACCGTATTGCAATAAACATGATCAAATCATATTCATGCTCAACGCAAACACCAAATAACACTTATTTAGGTTCAACACTAATCCCAAAAGTATAGGGAGTGTGCGATGATGATCATATCAATCTTGGAACCACTTCCAACACACATCCTCACTTCACCCTTAACTAGTCTATGTTCATTCTGCAACTCCCGTTTTGAGTTACTACTCTTAGCAACTGAACCAGTATGAAATATCGAGGGGTTGCTACGAACACTAGTAAAATACACATCAATAATCCGTATATCAAATATACCTTTGTTCACTTTGCCATCCTTCTTATCCGCCAAATACTTGGGGCAGTTCCACTTCCAGTGACTAGTCCCTTTGCAGTAGAAGCACTTAGTCTCAGGCTTAGGACCAGACTTGGGCTTCTTCACTTGAGCAGCAACTTGCTTGCCGTTCTTCTTGAAGTTCCCCTTCTTCCCTTTGCCCTTTTCTTGAAACTAGTGGCCTTGTCTACCATCAACACTTGATATTTTTCTTGATTTCTACCTTCGTTGATTTCAGCATTACGAAGAGCTTGGGAATCGTTTCCGTTATCCCTTGCATATCATAGTTCATCACGAAGTTCTACTAACTTAGTGATGGTGACTAGAGAATTCTGTCAATCACTATTTTATCTGGAAGATTAACTCCCACTTGATTCAAGCGATTGTAGTACCCAGACAATCTGAGCACATGCTCACTGCTTGAGCTATTCTCCTCCATCTTTTAGCTATAGAACTTGTTGGAGACTTCATATCTCTCAACTCGGGTATTTGCTTGAAATATTAACTTCAACTCTTGGAACATCTCACATGGTCCATGACATTCAAAACGTCTTTGAAGTCCCGATTCTAAGCCGTTTAAGCATGGTGCACTAAACTATCAAGTAGTCATCATATTGAGCTAGCCAAATGTTCATAACATCTGCATCTGCTCCTACAATAGGTTTGTCACCTAGCGGTGCATCAAGGACACAATTCTTCTGTCCAGCAATGAGGATAATCCTCAGATCACGGATCCAATCCGCATCATTGCTACTAACATTTTTCAACTTAGTTTTCTCTAGGAACATATAAAAATTAAATGGGGAGCAACATCGTGAGCTATTGATCTACAACATAGATATTCTAATACTACCAGGACTAAGTTCATGATAAATTAAAGTTCAATTAATCATATTACTTAAGAACTCCCACTTAGAAAGACATCCCTCTAATCTTCTAAGTGATCATGTGATCCAAATCAACTAAACCATAATTGATCATCACGTGAAATTTGTAGTTTTCAATGGTGAACATCACTATGTTGATCATATCTACTATATGATTCACGCTCGACCTTTCGGTCTCAGTGTTCCGAGGCCATATCTGCATATGTTAGGCTCGTCAAGTTTAACTTGAGTATTCTGCGTGTGCAAAACTGACTTGCACCGGTTCTAGATGGACGTAGAGCTTATCACACCCGATCATCACGTGGTGTCTGGGCACGACGAACTTTGGCAACGGTGCATACTCAGGGAGAACACTTTTATCTTGAAATTTAGTGAGAGATCATCTTATAATGCTACCGTCAATCAAAGCAAGATAAGATGCATAAAAGATAAACATCACATGCAATCAATATAAGTGATATTATATGGCCATCATCATCTTGTGCTTGTGATCTCCATCTCCAAAGCACCGTCATGATCACCATCGTCATCACTACCTATTCCAACCAAGGGAATGAGCGTCTCCGTGAGGGAGGACAGCCCAGGGGAAGAATCTGACATTCTCTCGCCCCAGGGAAGGAAGAGGACTACCTCTGAAGATCCGAAAACCAAGGTTTCCAAATGGGAGAAGAAATCACCAACGGAGGGTCCTGCCTTGGAGGGTGCTCTTGCCGCACAATGTCCGCGCGGGGATCAGCCCTCTAACGAGCTGTAAGTAATCAAAAAGTACTTAATAGTGAAGATATCCTGCCTTACTTCCAAGGAAAATAACCGAAGCATTTATCTTGCAGTTCGGATCTTAGCCCTTCTCAGTAGAGCTCGTCTTCGGGGGATCTTCTTCCGGAGATGATGGAGAGCGAAACGCCTCCCCCGGACTCCCCAGCTCAAGAAGCGGGCGACCTTGAAGTGTCGTCGTGGAGGGTCTCTCCGGATCCGGCGAGGCTAGAAGACAATCCTATGGCCACCCAAAGTCCCTAGTATCCGGCTCTTGAATAGAGCAATTGAAAGAGTCCGGTACCGTCTGGTATGCGGTCGGACGTACTGAGGGATCTGCTAGAGCGAGCGACTATCTCAGAAGAGCATCGTACGTTGATGGGTATGGTGATTGAAAGGATTTCGTCCGCTGAAAGCGGGTTGCATGAAGCCTTTATGAGTCTACTGACGGGTTTTGAGGTACGTGAAATGATGTACATTTTTGACAGTACCACACATTTTAAGGTGTGCCCTGTGTAGATAGTAGCCCCTGAGACTCTGGTTGTCGTCGAGAACGGCGGCAAACAGAGGATCATAGTCCCAGGTAATGACCAGACCGCCTTTATGTGCAGGTGGTTGAAGCTCCGGTGGCTAGCCGGACTGATGGGTTTGCCGGACTAAAGCGGCAACTGGATGTGGCAGATGCCGACATTGTGCTTGTCAACAAGCGGCTGGACGAGGCACAGGGTGAGTGATTTTTTTGGTGATCGTCACATAATAAGAGCAGCATGATGCCAATATCTTTAATATGTTGTGACTGCAGATGGAGCTGCCACCGTGGAGGCCCTTCGGGCGGAGCTTGCCTGAGCCAAGGAGCAGGCAAGGAGTAGTAATGCCGCTGCTTTAAAGGCGGCCGAAGAGTTAAGAGCCGAAAAGGCCGTGCATTGCGAGAGCAAAGAGAAAATGGCCAAGATGGCTGTAAAGTTAAAAGACACTGCCGACCGTTGCTAGCTTCTTGAAGAAGAAAACCGGGCGAAGGCGACGGGCCTGGAAAAGGCCACGATGGCGACCAAAGACACCCGCTCTGCGATGAGAGCGAAGAAGGAGGAGCTGCATCAAGCCGGGGATATCGCGGCTGGGAAACCCTTCATGTTGCGGAGGAAGTTTGGAGATCCTTAGTATGCCCCTCTGGACCGGCTGTGGAGTTCAGCGGACGCATATCTTGACTTGGTGGCGAGTGCTGTGGATGCGGCCGAATACTTCCGAGATCAAACAGATCGTGAAGTGGACAAGCTATTCTGGTCACAATTTAATGTTCCAGAGCATCCTCTTCCATTGACTGATCAGCTTGCCGAATGGGCCAAGCTGAATAGATTGTCCGGACTCGCCATGAGGTCTGTTGTGGATCATCTATGGACAGAAAGGCCAAAGCTGAACAACTATTTTAGTTTGGTGCACAGTTCCTTGGTGCGGTGCCGCGCATTAATGCGATGAAGAGGTCGATGTGCATAGAAGGCTCGCGGATGGCCCTTGCCCGTGTCAAAACATACTGGGCGGAGATGGATGCCACCACTGTCGCGGCGCAGGGTTCGGCCATAGGCTGAGTGGCTGTCGAGCACTATTTTGAAGAAGTTCTTGAAGGCACTCGTTCGATAGAGGCCCAGTGCTCAAAGAATATTATGTTTGAAAGACATGTATTCCCATTGTAAAAACAATGTTTTGTTAAGTTTATCAAGGCTGTATTAATACTTTTTCCCGAAAGTATTATGATGCCTCCTGTGCGGCCGTTTATGTATAAATGTATATAACCTGAAAGATTGCGGTCATCGGCTTCAGCCCCCACGCATATAATGCGGGGGTGTTCGCAGAAGAAGCATGTTCACACTTGATCCAATGTCTTGGTCCATTAAGGAGGTGATAGCGCAGCGAACTAGGCAACCGGACTATAATGCTTTAACACTTTCACTTAGCCAGATGAGTTTGACACTGGGGCTACTATATAGCCCCTAGTGGCTCCGCACTCATCCAAATTCGGGGTGCGTACATGCCTGGCTGGGAAACGACCCTTCGTTAAGGCGGAGGAATCCCGAAGATTCCGATAGGTCATCGAGTGGTTGACCATTCTCACGCTATATCATGACAGTTAGTTTTCGGCTTTCTCTACTAAGGTGCTCGTTCGGATGAACCATGGCACAATCGTAGTAGTTCTCCTGGTGCTGCCTTAGCCGATAGAGCGGAACATAATGCAGCAAAACACAGGAGCCGGGCAAACCCAACATTTGACCAAAGACATGATTCGGAGCTGATGCATATAAGGCCAAACTTGCGACGCCGAACACTCCCTAAGGTATTTGGTCTTTATGGTGTAAACCGGGCGTAAACAATGCCCTTTGTAATAAGCCCCCGGTGTCTAGGTATGTGCATTATTCTGACGTGGCCACATGCCAAGATGCCAGCATCCTTCTCAATTGTACTGAGAATTCTAGGGATGTGTATCAACAAGAGACAGTAAAAAAGGTTTATGCAGGGTCTTAATCTAAAAAGAATCCTCGGAGCGGGTCCCTGCTGCACGTATGCGCCTGTGTCTCCGTTGTGCCGTATCCTGGATGGGTGTAGCACGATGGTCATCTGTAAAAGAGAGGAACTTAGTTGAAAAGTTGTCGTGCAAAAAGGTAGGTTGTACTAAAGAAAATATGTACAGTTCAAGATGAGTAAAGTTGAGCCTCATTGCCACTTGTTTACGCACGTTGAGCCCCTTGTATTGTAATGGGGGTATAGCCATCAAACCTGTATCAATTACGTATAACTGCGCCGGACTCGTCTAACCGCGTCCGTGGTCTTAACGACCTGTCAGATGCATCAGTTGGTGAGGCCGTTTAGCGTGTGGCTGCTAAGGCAGCCGCACGGTCTTCCACGCGCAAGGAGTGCTCAATATTTCCATTTACCGTGATGATGCCGTGTGGACCGGGCATCTTAAGCATAAGAGAAGCGTAATGCGGTATTGCGTTGAAGCGAGCGAAATCTTCGTGTCCGAGCAGAGCTTGATAGCCACTTTGGAACGGAGCGATGTGGAAGGTTAACTTTTCGCTACGGAAGTTATCGAGAAAGCCGAATATAACCTCTAGTAGCAGGGAGCCCGTGCAATGGGCTTCTGGGCCTGGCATTACTCCTTTAAAGGTAGTATTTCTATGGCTAATTTTTGATGGGTCTATCCCCATGTTGCATACTGTGTCCTGATATATCAGGTTTAAACTACTGCCGCCGTTCATCAGAACTCGTGTGAAGTGGTATCCGTCAGTTATTGGGTCTAATACCAAGGCAGCCCATCCTGCACGCCGGACACTTGCTGAGTAATCCCGATGGTCAAAAGTGATCGGTTGGGACGACCAGTGGCAGAATTCCGCGGTGATAGGCCCTGGGGCATGTGTCTCTGGGAGTGCCGCTTTGTTTCTCCCCTTTATTACGTGTAACACGTTGACTGTTTTGACTTCTGGTGGGAATTTCTTCTGTTCGCCAGTGCTTTGCTTGCGAGGCTCGTCCACGTCTTCGCTTGGTGTATCCTACCCCTTATGTTCGGCGTTGAGCTTGCCGGACTGCTTGAAGACCCAACATTCTCTATGGGTATGATTTGCAGGTTTGTTGGGGGTATTATGGATATGACATATTTGGTCCAGAATTTTGTTTAGGCTGGACAGTTCGTCTCTGTTGCCTTTGGAGGGCGGCTTTTGCTGACCTGGCCGGGAGCTTCTGAATCCAGCGTTTACCACCGTGCTCTTCGGGCTGTCTTCTTTATTCCGGCGCTTGTTTTTGCTGCGTCGTGATTTCCCATTTCCGTCCCTGACTTCGGATGTACTTGGGTCGCTGGTGCTGCATCGGGCTAACCAGCTATCCTCGCCCGCGCAAAAGCGGGTCATGAGGCTTGTTAATGCTGCCATTGTTCTCGGCTTTTCTTGGCCGAGGTGTCTGGCAAGCCATTCGTCTCGAACGCTGTGCTTGAAAGCTGCTAAGGCTTCAGCGTCTGGACAGTCTACTATTTGGTTCTTCTTGGTGAGGAACCTGTTCCAAAGCTTTCGGGCTGACTCTCTGGGCTGTTGAGTTATATGACTTAAATCATCTGCCCGAAAGGCGTCTTCGAGCTCTTCCCAGCTTCCAATGGAGTTTTCGGGGAGGCTTTTAAGCCAGTGCCGAGCTGGCCCTTTGAGCTTGAGGGGTAAATACTTAATGGCATGGAGATCGTCTCCTCGAGCCATGTGGATATGGAGGATATATTCCTCAATCCAGACCCCAGGGTATGTTGTTCCGTTGTACGCCTCTATGTTTATGGGTTTGAATCCCTCTGGAAATTCATGGTCCAGCACCTCGTCGGTGAAACATAGGGGGTGTGCGGCACCCCTGTATTTGGGTGTACCGTGGTGTTCGGATGTTTGTTGTGTTGACTTGCATACTAGAGCGCGCTTATGTGGCCCGTATATGGATCTTGTTGCGCCGTCCTTTTGATGCGAGCCCTCGCGTGGATCGCGTATTGGCTTATGTGCGGTGTCGTTTGCCGCTCTATATTGGCCACGAGGTCGTCTATCCGACCGGATGGCCATTTTGCTATCTAATTGCGGGGGATCTAAGGCCTCCTCATCAAATTCGGGTAGCAACTTTCGCTTCGGGTAGCTCTTGGTGTGGCGATTACCGCTGTACTTTGCTGCAGTGTTGAGTACTTCACTCCATCTGATTCTGAGTGTGTCTTGCGCAGCCCTGAGCCTTTGCTTCTGCTTTTCAGACTCCTCGCAGTGGCAACAAGCCTTTGATGGGCATTCTGTTGCTCCGGGCGTCTGTCCGGTGTGATATCGTCCGGACTGTTATCTTCGACGGAGTCGGGTTGTTCGGTTTGATTCTCCGTGTTGCCCTGGTCAGGCGATGGTTCACCCTGCTCTGTCGCTGGGTCTATATGACCGATGTTTCTGCCGAGGCGGGGTTTGGAGCGGCGCTTATGCTGCCGCTTTGACTGCTTCTCGACGGAACAACCCTACGTTCCGTCCTTCCGTTCCTCGCTGTCGTTTTCTTTGGGTGTGTCCACCATGTATACATCATATGATGAAGTGGACGTCCAGTGCCCCGTGGGCAGTGGTTCCTGTTCGTCTCCTGCATCGTCGTCCATACCGTCGATGTCTTCGGAGTGGAGGTCGAGCATGTCGGTCAAATCGTCGACAGCGGCTACTAAGTGGGATGTGGGTGGGCGGCGAATTTCTTCGTCATCCGCCCCCCAATCCTGCCGGACATAGTTCGTCCAGGACTCTCCTTACAAGGAGAGATACCTTAATGAGTTCAGTATGTCGCCGAAGGGCGAGTGCTGAAAGATATCCGCGGAGGTAAACTCCATGATCGGCGCCCAGTCGGATTCGATAGGCACGGTCGCAGGCGGTTCGGAGTCCGTGGCCGGGGAAGGATCCGGCAGTGTGGCGTCACGGCTCTCGTGAAGGGTAAGGTCGATATTCGGCTCGATCGCCGCTGAGGATGCGGCCTCCGTGGCGGGGTCTATCCAACCGTCCATGGATGGCGCAACTGGTTCCGAATTGAGGGTCAGAGCAGTTGCTGGCGCGATCTCTTGGACACTGTCCGATGGCAGAGCTAAATCATGCTCATCGTAACCGTGTGGCGCGCTAACAGGGGCTCGAATCCGTTGAAGATCAAGTCTCCGCGGATATCGACTGTGTAGTTTAAGCTTCCAAACTTGACCTGGTGGCCAGGGGCGTAACTCTCGATCTGCTCCGGATGCCCAAGCGACTTGGCCCGCAGTGCGAAGCCGCCGAACTCAAAGATCTGTCCGGGGAGAAAAGTCTCACCCTGGACTGCATCGCTATCGATGATCGTAGGAGCCATCAAGCCTAACGGCGACGACACAGAGGAACTCTCAATGAAAGCACCAATGTCAGTGTCAAAACCGGCGGATCTCGGGTAGGGGGTCCCGAACTGTGCGTCTAAGGCGGATGGTAACAGGAGGCAGGGGACACGATGTTTTACCCAGGTTCGGGCCCTCTTGATGGAGGTAAAACCCTACGTCCTGCTTTGATTATTCTTGATAATATGAGTAGTACAAGAGTTGATCAACCACGAGATCGGAGAGGCTAAACCTTAGAAGCTAGCCTATGGTATGATTGTATGTTGTCCTACGGACTAAAACCCTCCGGTTTATATAGACACTGGAGGGGACTAGGGTTATACAAGGTCGGTTACAAAGCAGGAGATATACATATCCGTATTGCCTAGCTTGCCTTCCACGCCAAGGATAGTCCCATCCGGACACGGGACGAAGTCTTCAATCTTGTATCTTCATAGTCCAACAGTCCGGCCAAAGGATATAGTCCAGCTGTCCGGAGACCCCCTAATCCAGGACTCCCTCACCTACATTTGGACATCGGAAGAATTCCGTGTAAAATCGGGATTTTACTGGAGTACCGGAGGGGTTACCGAAACCCCCCGGGGGCTAATGGGCCTTGTTGGGCCATAAGGGAAAGACAGAGGGGTCGACCTACGGCAGGCAGCGCGCCCCCTCCCCTCTGGTCCGAATTGGACTAGGAGAGGGGGGGCGGCGCCCCCGTTTCCTTCTCTTTCTCTCCCTTCCTTTCCCCCTCCGAGTAGGAGTAGGAAAGAGGGGAATCCTACCCCTACTAGGAGGAGGATTTCTCCTCCTAGCGCATGAACAAGGGCCGTACAGCCTCCCCCTTGCTCCTTTATATACAGGGGCAGGGGGGTACCTCTAGACACACAAGCTGATCACGAAGATCTCTCCCTGCCGTGTGTGGTGCCCCCCTCCACCATAATCCACCTCGGTCATACTGTAGCGGTGCTTAGGCGAAGCCATGCCACGGTAGCTTCATCAACATCGTCACCACGCCGTCGTGCTGACGAAACTCTTCCCCGAGCTCTACTGGATCGTGAGTTCGTGGGACGTCACCGAGTTGAACGTGTGCCGAACGCGGAGGTGCCGTATGTTCGGTACTAAAGATCGGTCGATTGTGAAGATGTCCGACTACATCAACCGCGTTGTCATAATGCTTCTGCTTAACGGTCTACGAGGGTACATGGACAACACTCTCCCCTCTCGTTGCTATGCATCACCATGATCCTGCGTGTGTGTAGGAAAATTTTGAAATTACTACGTTCCCCAACAGTCTGTTTGTCCAACTTTAGTGGAATCGGTTTCAATGAACAGGGTTATTTCTAAAGATCAAAAAGCAATCACTATACTACATTGTGGTTTTGATGCGTAGGTAACAACGGTTCTTGCTAGAACCCCGTTGATACGTCTCCATCGTATCTACTTTTCCAAACACTTTTGCCCTTGTTTTGCACTCTAACTTGCATGATTTGAATGGAACTAACTAGGACTGACGCTGTTTTCAGCAGAATTACCATGGTGTTATTTATGTGCAGAAACATAAGTTCTCGGAATGACCTGAAACTTCATGGAGGAACTTTTTGGAAAATATAAAAAATACCTGCAAAAGATGAAGGCCAGGGGGCCCACCACCTGTCCACGAGGGTGGGGGCGCGCCTGCCCCCCTAGGGCGCGCCCCCTACCTCGTGGGCCCCCTGGAGCTCCTCCGACTCCAACTCCAACTCTATATATTTTGTTTCGGGGAGAAAAAATCAGAGAGAAGGATTCATCACGTTTTACGATACGGAGCCAACGCCAAGCCGTAAAACCTCTCGGGAGGGCTAATCTGGAGTCCGCTCGGGGCTCCGGAGAGGGGAATCCGTCACTATCGTCACCATCAACCATCCTCCATCACCAATTTCATGGTGCTCACCGCCGTGCGTGAGTAATTCCATCATAGGCTTGCTGGACGGTGATGGGTTGGATGAGATCTATCATGTAATCGAGTTAGTTTTCTTAGGGTTTGATCCCTAGTATCCACTATGTTCTGAGATTGATGTTGCTATGACTTTGCTATGCTTAATGCTTGTCACTAGGGCCCAAGTGCCATGATTTCAGATCGGAACCTATTATGTTTTCATCAATATATGAGAGTTCTAGATCCTATCTTGCAAGTCTATAGTCACCTATTATGTGTTATGATCCGTTAACCCCGAAGTGAAAATAATCGGGATACTTACCGGTGATGACCGTAGTTTGAGGAGTTCATGTATTCACTATGTGTTAATGCTTTGTTCCGGTACTCTATTAAAAGGAGGCCTTAATATCCCTTAGTTTCCGTAAGGACCCCGCTGCCACGGGAGGGTAGGACAAAAGATGTCATGCAAGTTCTTTTCCATAAGGACGTATGACTATATTCGAAATACATGCCTACATTATATCAATGAACTGGAGCTAGTTCCGTGTCACCCTAGGTTATGATTGTTACAAGATGAACCGCATCCGACATAATTCTCCATCATTGATCCATTGCCTACGAGCTTTCTATATATTGTTCTCCGCTTATTTACTTTTCCGTTACTATTGCTATCATCACTACGAAATACCAAAAACACTACTTTTGCTACCGTTTCCTTTTGCTACTGTTACCACTACTATCATATTACTTTGCTACTAAACACTTTGCTGCAGATATTAAGTTTCCAGGTGTGGTTGAATTGACAACTCAGCTACTAATACTTGAGAATATTCTTTGGCTCCCCTTGTGTCGAATCAATAAATTTGGGTCGAATACTCTACCCTCGAAAACTGTTGCGATCCCCTATACTTGTGGGTGATCAAGACTATTTTCTGGCGCCGTTGCCGGGAGCATAGCTATATTTTTTGAGTCACTTAGGATTTATATCTGCTTATCATTATGAAGAACTTGAGAGATCCAAAAACCAAGATTTATCCCTCAACTATGAGGGGGGGGGGGTAAGGAACTGCCATCTAGCTCTGCACTTGATTCACCTTCTGTTATGAGTAAGCTTGCGACACCTAAACTTGCTTCTGCTATTCGTTCTGATATGTCGCATGTTATTGATGATGCCACTTCTGCTATGCGTGATACTTATGATGAAACTACTTCTATGCTTGATACTACTGTGCCACTTGGTGAATTTCTTGATGAACAACTTGCTAGGGCTAGAGAGAATGAAAATATTGAATCTGATAATACTGATGAAATTGATGATGAAGACTTGCCTGTTATTCCTGAGGGTTATGTTTTTGATAAATAAGCTTCTTTAGCTATTTTAGCTTGCAAAGATAGATACGAACTCAAGAGGTTATTAGCTAAATGGAATCAACAATCACTAAATACTAGAATGAAACCTGACCCTGCTTTTGCTACTTTACCTATCTGTGTTACTGATAAGGATTATGAATTCTCTGTTGATCCTGATATAATTACTTTGGTTGAATCTGATCCTTTTCATGTCTATGAATCTGAAACTGTTGTGGCACATCTTACTAAATTAAATGATATAGCTACCCTGTTCACTAATGATGAGAGAACTCGTTACTTTTATATCCTTAAAATATTTCCATTCTCATTAAAGGTGGATGCTAAGATATGGTTTAATTCTCTTGATCCTGGTTGTGTGCGTAGTCCCCAGGATATGATTTATTACTTCTCTACTAAATATTTCCCTGCTCATAAGAAAAAAGCTGCTTTAAGGGATATATATAATTTTGTGCAAATTGAAGAAGAGAGTCTCCCACAAGCTTGGGGGAGGCTTCTCAAGTTACTTAATGCTTTGCTTGATCATCCTCTTAAGAAAAATGAAATACTGATATCTTTTATAATGGACTAACCGATGCTTCCAGAGATTACCTGGATAGTTGTGCTGGTTCTGTTTTCAGGGAAAGAACACCGGATGAAGCTGAAATCCTATTGAATAATATGTTGACAAACGAAAATAATTGGACGCCTCCTGAGCCAGTTCCCGAGCCTATTCCTAAACCAACTCCGAAGAAGAGAGGTATTCTATTTCTTAGTCCTGAAGATATGCAAGAGGCAAAGAAATCTATGAAAGAAAAAGGTATTAAAGCTGAAGATGGTAAGAATTTACCTCCTATTGAAGAAATACACGGTCTTAATTTACCGCCTGTTGAAGAAACATATGATCCTAATCCATTACCTATTGAATAAACTCATGGTCTTGATAACCCGACACAGGTAGTAAAGGTAAATTCTCTCTATAGATATGATAAAGCTGAAATCCCATTTACTAAGTTTGCTAGCCCATGCATATATGAGTTTGATAAATTTATGGCTAAGCAAAAAGATATTAATGCTTATTTTGGTAGACAATTGAAATACAATTCAAATATGCTTGAACACTTGGGTTATTATATGGCTAATGTCAAAGGTGAACTTAACCTTATTAGTAAACATGCTTCTACGGTTACCACTCAAGTAGAACAAGTACTTAAAGCTCAAAATGATTTTCTCAATGAATTGAATAGTAAGAATAATGATAATGCAGTTAGAGTGGCTACTAGAACTGGTAGAATGACTCAGGAACCTTTGTATCCTGAAGTCCACCCTAAGAGAGTTGAGCAAGATTCTCAGAGAAATAATGTGGATGCACCCAGTCCTTCTAAAAGGAAGAAAAATAAAAATGATAGGACTTTGCATGCTTCTAGTGAACCTATTACTGAAACACCTGAGAATCCAAATGATATTTCTATCTCTGATGCTAAAGCACAATCTGGTAATGAACCTGAAACTAGTGATAATGTTAATGATAATGTTCATGATGATGCTCAACCTAGTAATGATAATGATATAGAAATTGAACCTGCTATTGATCTTGATAACCCACAATCAAAGAATCAACGTTATGATAAGAAAGACTTTGTTTCTAGGAAACATGGAAAAGAAAGAGAACCATGGGTTCAGAACCCCATGCCTTTTCCTCCCAAACCATCTAAGAAAAAGGATGATGAGGATTTTGAGCGCTTTGCTGAAATGATTAGACCTATCTTTTTGCATATGCGATTAACTGATATGCTCAAAATGAATCCTTATGCTAAGTATATGAAAGATATTGTTACAAATAAAAGAAAGATACCGGAAGCTGATATTTACACCATGCTTGCTAATTATACTTTTGAGGGTGGAATACCAAAGAAACTTGGAGATCCCGGTGTACCAACTATACCATGCTCTATTAAAACAAACTATGTTAAAACTGCTTTATGTAATCTTGGAGTCGGTGTTAGTGTTATGCCTCTCTCTTTATATCATAGACTTGATTTGAATAAGTTGACACCTACTGAAATATCTTTGCAAATGGCTGATAAATCAACCGCTATACCTGTCGGTATTTGTAAGGATGTGCCTGTTGTATTTGCAAACGTTACTATTTTAACGGACTTTGTTATTCTTGATATTCTTGAGGACGATAGTATGTCTATTATTCTTGGAAGACCCTTTTTGAATACTGCAGGGGCTCTTATTGATTGCACTAAAGGCAATGTAACTTTTCATGTTAATGGTAATGAGCATATGGTACACTTTTCGAGGAACAACCTCAAGTCCACAGTATCAATTCTATTGGAAAAAATCCATCGATTATATTTGGAGGTTTTGAATTTCCTCTTCCCACTGTCAAGAAGAAATATGACATTCTTATTGTTGGGGATGCGCACATCCCCGTTGAGGTAACATAGTGCTATTCGAAATTTCTCTGGTTCCATGTTATTCGGAATGAGTTTGTTAACAAGACCTGATCAACCTTGTTAGTGGATTCCTTTTGATGAGCATGAGATGGATGAAACTAGAAGGCATAACCTTCTGTACCCCCACTTTTACTTTTTGTTATTTATATTAAATAAAATAAAAATAAGTATTTTTCTGTCTGTTATCTGATTATCCGTGCAATATAAAAATACCCCGAAAATAAAAGTTCTCCAAATGCCCTGAAATTTAAAAATGATTTTTTTCTAGAATATTTGAGAATATTTGGCACTGAGAAACACAGTAGGGGTGTCATCCACCTGGCCACGAGGGTGGAGGGCGCGCCCTACCCCCTATGCACGCCCCCTGCCTCATGGGCCCACGGTGGCCCTCCTCCACTTATCCTTTCACCCACACACTCATTCTTCCTCCCACAAACATGAACAACCAGCTCAAACCCGAGTCCAAGCTCGTTTTACTGCCATTTTCGATCTCCTTGCTCAAAGCACCTCTCACAAAACTGCTTGGGGAGATTGTTCCTTGGTATGTGACTCCTCCATTGGTCCAATTAGTTTTTGTTCTAGTGCTTTATTCATTGCAAATTTGTGCTACCTAGGTGACCATGTTCTTGAGCTTGCATGTCAAATTTATATGGTTCCAAGTAGTTTTGATGCATGATATAGGCCCTAGGCACTTGTAGGAGTAGTTGCTATCAATATTATTGAGTTTGGTTTACTTTTATTTTGAAGTTACTAAAAATTTCAGAATTTTCAAAAAATGATGAAGAGACTTTTGAGGGGCTCATCGAGCCGAAGCTCGAAGGAAAAGGCACAGAAGCCTAAGTATAATCTGCCTCGCACCGCGGAGGTTCGGTCGTGTGAATGGCCTTCTGATAATTTCTTGAGAGCAGCCGGGATTTATGAAGATTTTTATGAATTGGCTAAGAATGCAGGCCTCACCGCTTTCCTCCACGACCAACGCGATCGGTATATCTTACTCACAAATATCTTTGTGCAGAACTTTCATTTCCTTTCTAGGAGCTCACCACCTACGGTGGAGTTTCATTTATATGATGAGCATAAGGAGATGTCACTTTATGATTTTTGTCGGGTTTGTTTAGTCCCTTTAGAGGGCAAGACAGAGGAACCACATCGCGAGGATGTGGATGGGTTCATTGATACTATCACTATAGGGGAAACAAGGATAGTTTCCGATGCACGAATCACTAGCATACATTTTCCTGTTTTATGCTATTTTGCATTATTTGCTAGTCGTTGTTTAATTGGTCGCGGAAACTATGGAAACCTTAGTATCCCTGATGTTATTATTTTGTTCCATGATTTATTCAGTGATAACTCTGTTAGTATGGGCGACATTATTGCTAAACGGTTAAGTCTGAACCGTACAAAGGGCCCCATCTTTGGAGGCATCTATGCTTCACGCCTAGCTGCACATTTTAACATACCTATTAGGCATTATGAGAAGGAAGAAAAAGTGCTGCCTCGTGTTTATTTAGATTATACAAGTATGGTGGCACATGATTTCATTGTTAAGAATAGGGAAGGAGAGCTTAAATACAATTTGTTCTTTGATAAACATCATCCTGAGACTATTACCCTGCCTACTCCTTCTTTGTTTGATTTATCTGCATGCCAGTACCTTGTTCCGTTAGAGGCTATTCATGCCTACCAGAACCCTGCACCAGCCATGGAGCCAGAGCCGGAACCACAAGTTGATCCTTCGCGACAGTCTAATTACCAGTGGGATCCGGAGATGATTGCCAACCAGTGGCAATCGAAGTCTTCTTCTTCTTCTTCGCAGTACGACCCCAACTACTATTATAGATATCCGCCAGGCCAGCCGTGGCCATAGACCAACTTAGGCCAAAAGCCTAAGCTTGGGGGAGTACGTATTTCCCACCGACATTACATTTATGTTCACACACTCATTGCTAGATGTCGGTGCTCATGCTTTTTCATTGTATCATCCATGCTAGTTTACTTTCCTTTTTAACTTTCTTCTTGTGTGTTTAATAAACCTTAAGAAAAACCAAAAAAAATATTAGTTGTAGCTTTTAATTAGTTTACTTTCCATGCTTGTAGTAGTAAACAAAAAGAAAACCAAAAAATATTTCATGTTCTTCTTTTTGCTTGTTGGGAGCTTTCCCGTGTAAATAGTTTTATTTCTTTTCTTTTCTTTGGGGGTTGATAGGAGAAGACCATGATTAAATTGTTGAGGAGGCTCTTATATGAATAATTGTTGATCTGGCAAAAGAGCCCATATTGCCTTGTCTTCTCCTGTTTATTGAATGCTTGCAGATTCCAGCTTAGTCCAATGCACGTGTACAATTATTATTATTCACATCGTTCGGTCGTGCAAGTGAAAGGCAATTATGACGATATATGATGGACTGACTGAGATGAGAAAAGCTGGTATGAACTCGACCTCTTTTGTTTCTGTAAATATGATTAGTTTATCATTCCTGATTCAGCCTATTATGAATAAACATGTTCGCAATGACAACTAGAGATCATAGTTCTTGTGCCATGCTTGATTAGCTATGAGTTATAATGGTTTACCTTGCGTGCCAACATGCTATTCAAATGGTTATGATGTGGTATGATAGGGTGGTATCCTCCTCTGAATAATTTAAGTAACTTGACTTGGCGCATGTTCACGCATGTAATTGAAACAAAATCAACATAGCCTTCACGATATTTATGTTCATGGTGGATTATATCCTACTCATGCTTGCATTCGGTGTTGATTAATTCTAATGCATGTTCATGACTGTTGTCGCTCTCTAGCTAATCGCTTCCTAGTCTTTTGCTAGCCTTCACCTGTACTAAGCGAGAATACTACTTGTGCATCCAATTCCTTAAACCCCAAAGTTATTCCATATGAGTCCACCATACCTACCTATATACGGTATCTACCTGCCATTCCAAGTAAATTTGTATGTGCCAAACTCTAAACCTTCAAATAATTATCCTGTTTTGTATGCTCGAATAGCTCATGTATCAACTAGGGTTGTCCGTATCTTCCATGTTAGGCGGGTTATTCTCAAGAGGAGTGGACTCCTCTCCTCACTCACGAGAAAATGGATGGTCACCGGGATGCCCAGTCCCATGCTTTATGCAAACTAAATCAAAATAATTGCAAACAAAACTCCTCCTGAGACTCTTGTTAGTTAGAGGCACTCGTTGTTTCGAGCATGCCATGGATTGATGCTTGTTGGTGGAAGGGGGAGTATAAACTTTACCATCCTGTTTGGGAACTGCCTATAATGTGTGTAGCATGGAAGATATCGCCATCTCTTGGTTGTTATGTTGACAATGAAAGTATACCACTCAAAATGTTATTCACCTCTATTTCAAAACCGAGCTCTGGCACCTCTACAAATCCTTGCTTCCCTCTGCGAAGGGCCTATCTATTTACTTTTATGCTGAGTCATCATCCTCTTATTAAAAAGCACCAGTTGGAGAGCATTGCTGTCATTTGCATTCATTATTGTTAGTTTACATTGGGTATGACTTGACTGGATCTCTTTTACCATGAATTACAATGTCTAGTCGGTCCTTGATCTTTAAAGGTGCTCTGCATTTATGTTTTGCGGTCTCAGAAAGGGCTAGCGAGATACCATCTTGTTATATCATATTATGACTATTTTGAGAAAGTGTTGTCATCCGAGATTTATTATTATTGCTCGCTAGTTGATTATGCCATTGATATGAGTAAACTTGAGACCTAAGCATTATTGTGAATGTGGTTAGTTGTAATCTTTGCTGAAAACTTGAATGCTGGCTTTACATATTTACAACAACAAGAGCAAACAGAGTTTGTAAAAGTTTTTCTTTATCACTTTCAGTTTGTCAACTAAATTGCTTGAGGACAAGAGAAAGGTTTAAGCTTGGGGGAGTTGATATGTCTCCGTCGTATCTACTTCTCCAAACACTTTTGCCCTTGTTTTGGACTCTTACTTGCATGATTTGAATGGAACTAACCCGGACTGACGCTGTTTTCAGCAGAATTACCATGGTGTTATTTATGTGCAGAAACAAAAGTTCTCGGAATGACCTGAAACTTCACGGAGCAACTTTTTGGAAAATATAAAAAAATACCTTTAAAATATGAAGGCTAGGGGGCCCACCACCTGTCCACGAGGGTGGGGGGCACGCCTGCCCCCCTAGGGCGCGCACCCCCTACCTCGTGGGCCCCCTGGAGCTCCTCCGACTGTTGGGGAACGTTGCAGAAAACAAAAAAAAATTCCTACGGTTTCACCAAGATCCATCTATGAGTTCATCTAGCAACGAGTTATTGGATGCATCTACGTACCTTGTAGATCACGAGCAGAAGTGTTCAAAGAACGGGGATGAGGGAGTCGTACTCGACGTGATTCGAATCACCGAAGATCCTAGCACCGAATGGACGGCATCTCCGCGTTCAACACACGTACGGAGCAGCGACGTCTCCTTCTTCTTGATCCAGCAAGGGGAAAGGAGAGGTTGAGGAAGATGGCTCTAGCAGCAGCACGACGGCGTGGTGGTGATGGAGCTACAGTACTCCGGCAGGGCTTCGCCAAGCACTATGGAGGAGGAGGAGGTGTTGGAGAGGGAGAGGGAGGCACCAAAGATCAAGGTAAGAAGTCCTCCATCTCCCCACTATATATAGGAGGGCCAAGGGGGGGGGGGCGCCGGCCCTAGGAGATCTAATCTCCTAGGGTGGTGCGGCTAAGGGGAGGAATCCCTCCTCCCCAAGGCACCTAGGAGGTGCCTTCCCCTCCTAGGACTCTTCCTCCTTGAAACCCTAGGCGCATGGGCCTCTTGGGGCTGGTGCCCTTGGCCCATGTAGGCCAAGGCGCACCCCCTACAGCCCATGTGGCCCCCCGGGACAGGTGGTCCCACCCGGTGGACCCCCGGGACCCTTCCGGTGGTCCCGGTACAATACCGATGACCCCGAAACTTGTCCCGATGGCCGAAACAGGACTTCCCATATATAAATCTTTACCTCCGGACCATTCCGGAACTCCTCGTGACGTCCGGGATCTCATCCGGGACTCCGAACAACATTCGGGTTACTGCATATACATATCCCTACAACCCTAGCGTCACCGAACCTTAAGTGTGTAGACCCTACGGGTTCGGGAGACATATAGACATGACCGAGATCGCTCTTCGGTCAATAACCAACAGCGGGATCTGGATACCCATGTTGGCTCCCACATGCTCCTCGATGATCTCATCGGATACCACGATGTCGAGGATTCAAGCAACCCCGTATACAATTCCCTTTGTCAATCGGTATGTTACTTGCCCGAGATTCGATCGTCGGTATCCCAATACCTCGTTCAATCTCGTTACCGGCAAGTCACTTTACTTGTACCGTAATGCATGATCCCATGACCAGACACTTGGTCACTTTGAGCTCATTATGATGATGCATTACCGAGTGGGCCCAGTGATACCTCTCCGTCATATGGAGTGACAAATCCCAGTCTTGATCCATGTCAACCCAACAGACACTTTCGGAGATACCCGTAGTATACCTTTATAGTCACCCAGTTACGTTGTGACGTTTGGTACACCCAAAGCACTCCTACGGTATCCGGGAGTTACACGATCTCATGGTCTAAGGAAAAGATACTTGACATTGGAAAAACTCTAGCAAACGAACTATACGATCTTATGCTATGTTTAGGATTGGGTCTTGTCCATCACATCATTCTCCTAATGATGTGATCCCGTTATCAATGACATCCAATGTCCATAGTCAGGAAACCATGACTATCTGTTGATCAACGAGCTAGTCAACTAGAGGCTTACTAGGGACATGTTGGTGTCTATTATTCACACATGTATTACGATTTCCGGATAATACAATTATAGCATGAATAAAGACAATTATCATGAACAAAGAAATATAATAATAATGCTTTTATTATTGCCTCTAGGGCATATTTCCAACAGTCTCCCACTTGCACTAGAGTCAATAATCTAGTTACATTGTGATGAATCGAACACCCATCGAATTCTGGTGTTGATCATGTTTTGCTCTAGGGAGAGGTTTAGTCAACGGATCTGCTACATTCAGGTCCGTGTGTACTTTACAAATATCTATGTCTCCATCTTGAACATTTTCATGAATGGAGTTGAAGCGACGCTTGATGTGCCTTGTCTTCTTGTGAAACCTGGGCTCCTTGGCAAGAGCAATAGCTTTAGTGTTGTCACAGAAGAGCTTGATCGGCCCCGACGCATTGGGTATGACTCCTAGGTCGGTGATGAACTCCTTCACCCAAATTGCTTCATGCGCTGCCTCTGAGGCTGCCATGTTCTCCGCTTCACATGTAGATCCCGCCACGACGCTCTGCTTGCAACTGCACCAGCTTACTGCCCCACCATTCAAAATATACACGTATCCAGTTTGTGACTTAGAGTCATCCAGATCTGTGTCGAAGCTAGCGTCGACGTAACCCTTTACGACGAGCTCTTCGTCACCTCCATAAACGAGAAACATTTCCTTAGTCCTTTTCAGGTACTTCAGGATATTCTTGACCGCTGTCCAGTGTTCCTTGCCGGGATTACTTTGGTACCTTCCTACCAAACTTACGGCAAGGTTTACATCAGGTCTGGTACACAGCATGGCATACATAATAGAACCTATGGCTGAGGCATAGGGGATGACACTCATCTCTTCTATATCTTCTGCCGTGGTCGGACATTGAGCCGAGCTCAATTTCACACCTTGTAACACAGGCAAGAACCCCTTCTTAGAATGATCCATATTGAATTTCTTCAATATCTTATCAAGGTATGTGCTTTGTGAAAGACCTATGAGGCGTCTTGATCTATCTCTGTAGATCTTGATGCCTAATATATAAGCAGCTTCTCCAAGGTCCTTCATTGAAAAACTTTTATTCAAGTAGGCCTTAATGCTGTCCAAGAGTTCTATATCATTTCCCATCAAAAGTATGTCATCTACATGTAATACGAGAAATGCTACAGAGCTCCCACTCACTTCCTTGTAAACAAAGATCTTGCCTTCGGATCTGAGGTAGAAGGTATACCCAATAGTTTCTTTAGGGTATCCTATGAAGACGCATTTTTCCGACTTGGGTTCGAGCTTTTCAGGTTGAAGTTTCCTGACATAAGCATCGCATCCCCAAACTTTTAGAAACGACAACTTAGGTTTCTTCCCAAACCATAATTCAAACGGTGTCGTCTCAACGGATTTCGACGGAGCCCTATTTAAAGTGAATGCGGCAGTATCTAAAGCATACCCCCAAAAAGATAACGGTAAATCGGCAAGAGACATCATAGATCGTACCATATCTAATAGAGTGCGATTACGACGTTCGGACACACCATTACGCTGAGGTGTTCCAGGCGGCGTTAGCTATGAAACTATTCCACATTTTCTTAAGTGTGTGCCAAACTCGTGACTCAAGTATTCTCCTCCACGATCTGATCGCAGGAACTTTATTTTCCTGTCACATTGATTCTCAACCTCACTCTAAAATTCCTTGAACTTTTCAAAGGTCTCAGACTTGTGTTTCATTAAGTAGACATACCCATATCTACTCAAGTCATCAGTGAGGGTGAGAACATAGCGATAGCCACCGCGAGCCTCAACACTCATTGGACCGCACACATCAGTATGTATGATTTCCAATAAGTTGGTTGCTCGCTCCATTGTTCCTGAGAACGGAGTCTTGGTCATTTTACCCATGAGGCATGGTTCGCACGTGTCAAATGATTCGTAATCAAGAGACTCTAAAAGTCCATCAGCATGGAGCTTCTTCATGCGTTTGACACCTATGTGACCAAGGCGGCAGTGCCACAAGTACGTGGGACTATCATTATCAACCTTACATCTTTTGGTACTCACACTATGAATATGTGTAGCATTACGCTCGAGATTCATTAAGAATAAACCATTCACCATCAGAGCATGACCATAAAACATATCTCTCATATAAATAGAACAACCATTATTCTCGGATTTAAATGAGTAGCCATCTCGTATTAAACGAGATCCTGATACAATGTTCATGCTCAAACTTGGCACTAAATAACAATTATTGAGGTTCAAAACTAATCCCGTAGGTAAATGTAGAGGTAGCGTGCCGACGGCGATCACATCGACTTTGGAACCATTCTCGACGCGCATCGTCACCTCGTCCTTCGCCAGTCTCCGCTTATTCCGCAGCTCCTGCTTTGAGTTACAAATGTGAGCAACTGCACCGGTATCAAATACCCAGGAGCTACTACGAGTATTGGTGAGGTACACATCAATTACATGTATATCACATATACCTTTTGTTTTGCCGGCCTTCTTGTCCGCTAAGTATTTGGGGCAGTTCCGCTTCCAGTGACCACTTTCCTTGCAATAAAAGCACTCAGTCTCGGGCTTGGGTCCATTCTTTGGCTTCTTCCCGGCAGCTTGCTTGCCGGGCGCGGCAACTCCCTTGCCGTCCTTCTTGAAGTTCTTTTTACCCTTGCCCTTCTTGAACTTAGTGGTTTTATTGACCATCAACACTTGATGTTCCTTCTTGACTTCTACCTCTGCTGATTTCAGCATAGCAAATACTTCAGGAATGGTCTTTTCCATCCCCTGCATATTGAAGTTCATCACAAAGCTCTTGTAGCTCGGTGGAAGCGACTGAAGGATTCTGTCAATGACCGCGTCATCCGGGAGATTAACTCCCAGCTGAGTCAAGCGGTTATGCAACCCAGACATTTTGAGTATGTGCTCACTGACAGAACTATTTTCCTCCATCTTACAGCTGAAGAATTTGTCGGAGACTTCATATCTCTCGACCCGGGCATGAGCTTGGAAAACCATTTTCAGCTCTTCGAACATCTCATATGCTCCGTGTCTCTCAAAACGTTTTTGGAGCCCCGGCTCTAAGCTGTAAAGCATGCCGCACTGAACGAGGGAGTAGTCATGGTACGTGCCTGCCAAGCGTTCATAACGTCTTGTTCTGCAGGGAGAACAGGTGCGTCACCCAACGGTGCTTGTAGGACATAATCTTTCTTGGCAGCTATGAGGATGATCCTCAGGTTCCGGACCCAGTCCGTATAGTTGCTGCCATCGTCTTTCAGCTTGGTTTTCTCTAGGAACGCATTGAAGTTGAGGACTACGTTGGCCATTTGATCTACAAGACATATTGTAAATATTTTAGACTAAGTTCATGATAATTAAGTTCATCTAATCAAATTATTCAATGAACTCCCACTTAGATAGACATCCCTCCTGTCATCTAAGTATAACATGATCCGAGTTAACTAGGCCGTGTCCGATCATCACGTGAGACGGACTAGTCAACGTCGGTGAACATCTTCATGTTGATCGTATCTTCTATACGACTCATGCTCGACCTTTCGGTCTTCTGTGTTCCGAGGCCATGTCTATACACATGCTAGGCTCGTCAAGTCAACCTAAGTGTTTTGCATGTGTAAATCTGTCTTACACCCGTTGTATGTGAACGTTAGAATCTATCACACCCGATCATCACGTGGTGCTTCGAAACAACAAACTGTCGCAACGGTGCACAGTTAGGGGGAACACTTTCTTGAAATTATTATGAGGGATCATCTTATTTACTACTGTCGTTCTAAGCAAACAAGATGAAAAACATGATAAACATCACATGCAATCAAATAATAATAGTGACATGATATGGCCAATATCACATAGCTCCTTTGATCTCCATCTTGGGGCTCCATGATCGTCTTGTCACCGGCATGACACCATGATCTCCATCATCATGATCTCCATCATTTTGTCTCCATGAAGTTGCTCGCCAACTATTACTTCTACTACTATGGCTAACGCGTTTAGCAATAAAGTGAAGTAATTTACATGGCGTTTCTCAATGACACGCAGGTCATACAAAAATAAAGACAACTCCTATGGCTCCTGCCGGTTGTCATACTCATCGACATGCAAGTCATGATTCCTATTACAATAGCATGAATAACTCATACATCACATATATATCATTCATCACAACTTTGGCCATATCATATCACAAAGCACTTGCTGCAAAAACAAGTTAGACGTCCTCTAATTGTTGTTGCAAGTTTTACGTGGCTGAAGTAGGTTTCTAGCAAGAACGTTTTCTTACCTACGTGAAAGCCACAACGTGATTTGTCAACTTCTATTTACCCTTCATAAGGACCCTTTTCATCGAATCCGCTCCAACTAAAGTGGGAGAGACAGACACCCGCTAGCCACCTTTATGCAACTTGTGCATGTTAGTCGGTGGAACCGGTCTCACGTAAGCGTACGTGTAAGGTTGGTTCGGGCCGCTTCATCCCACAATACCGTTGAAGCAAGATAAGACTAGTAGCGGCAAGAACGTTGACAACATCAACGCCCACAACAAATTGTGTTCTACTCGTGCAAGAGAACTACGCATAGACCTAGCTCATGATGCCACTGTTGGGGAACGTTGCAGAAAACAAAAAAAAATTCCTACGGTTTCACCAAGATCCATCTATGAGTTCATCTAGCAACGAGTGATTGGATGCATATACGTACCTTGTAGATTGCGAGCGGAAGCGTTCAAAGAACGGGGATGAGGGAGTCATACTCGACGTGATTCGAATCACCGAACATCCTAGCACCGAACGGACGGCACCTCCGCGTTCAACACACGTACGGAGCAACGACGTCTCCTTCTTCTTGATCCAGCAAGGGGAAAGGAGAGGTTGAGGAAGATGGCTCCAACAGCAGCACGACGGTGTGGTGGTGATGGAGCTGCAGTACTCCGGCAGGGCTTCGCCAAGCACTATGGAGGAGGAGGAGGTGTTGGAGAGGGAGAGGGACGCACCAAAGATCAAGGTAAGAAGTCCTCCATCTGCCCACTATATATAGGAGGGCCAAGGGGGGGGGGCGGCCCTAGGAGATCTAATCTCCTAGGGTGGTGCGGCCAAGGTGAGGAATCCCTCCTCCCCAAGGCACCTAGGAGGTGGCTTCCCCTCCTAGGACTCTTCCTCCTTGAAACCCTAGGTGCATGGGCCTCTTGGGGCTGGTGCCCTTGGCCCATGTAGGCCAAGGCGCACCCCCTATAGCCCATGTGACCCCCCGGGACAGGTGGTCCCACCCGGTGGACCCCCGGGACCCTTCCGGTGGTCCCGGTACAATACCGATGACCCCGAAACTTGTCCCGATGGCCGAAACAGGACTTCCCATATATAAATCTTTACCTCCGGACCATTCCGTAACTCCTCGTGACGTCCGGGATCTCATCCGGGACTCCGAACAACATTCGCGTTACTGCATATACATATCCCTACAACCCTAGCGTCACCGAACCTTAAGTGTGTAGACCCTACAGGTTCGGGAGACATATAGACATGACCGAGATCGCTCTCCGGTCAATAAGCAACAGCGGGATCTGGATACCCATGTTGGCTCCCACATGCTCCTCGATGATCTCATCGGATGAACCACGATGTCGAGGATTCATGCAACCCCGTATACAATTCCCTTTGTCAATCGGTATGTTACTTGCCCAAGATTCGATCGTCGGTATCCCAATACCTCGTTCAATCTCGTTACCGGCAAGTCACTTTACTCGTACCGTAATGCATGACACCGTGACCAGACACTTGGTCACTTTGAGCTCATTATGATGATGCATTACCGAGTGGGCCCAGTGATACCTCTCTGTCATACGGAGTGACAAATCCCAGTCTTGATCCATGTCAACCCAACAGACACTTTCAAAGATACCCGTAGTATACCTTTATAGTGACCCAGTTACGTTGTGACGTTTGGTACACCCAAAGCACTTCTACGGTATCCGGGAGTTACACGATCTCATGGTCTAAGGAAAAGATACTTGACATTGGAAAAACTCTAGCAAACGAACTATACGATCTTATGCTATGTTTAGGATTGGGTCTTGTCCATCACATCATTCTCCTAATGATGTGATCCCATTATCAATGACATCCAATGTCCATAGTCAGGAAACCATGACTATCTGTTGATCAACGAGCTAGTCCACTAGAGGCTTACTAGGGACATGTTGGTGTCTATTATTCACACATGTATTACGATTTCCGGATAATACAATTACAGCATGAATAAAGACAATTATCATGAACAAAGAAATATAATAATAATGCTTTTATTATTGCCTCTAGGGCATATTTCCAACACCGACTCCAACTCCAACTCTATATATTTTGTTTCGGGGAGAAAAAAATCAGAGAGAAGGATTCATCGCGTTTTACGATACGGAGCCGCCGCCAAGCCCTAAAACCTCTCGGGAGGGTTGATCTAGAGTCCGTTCAGGGCTCCGGAGAGGGGAATCCATCGCCATCGTCATCATCAACCATCCTCCATCACCAATTTCATGATGCTCACCGCCGTGCGTGAGTAATTCCATCGTAGGCTTGCTGGACGATGATGGGTTGGATGAGATCTATCATGTAATCGAGTTAGTTTTGTTAGGGTTTGATCCCTAGTATCCACTATGTTCTGAGATTGATGTTGCTATGACTTTGCTATGCTTAATGCTTGTCACTAGGGCCCGAGTGCCATGATTTTTGATCTGAACCTATTATGTTTTCAACAATATATGAGAGTTCTAGATCCTATCTTGCAAGTCTATAGTCACCTATTATGTGTTATGATCCGTTAACCCCGAAGTGACAATAATCGGGATACTTACCGGTGATGACCGTAGTTTGAGGAGTTCATGTATTCACTATGTGTTAATGCTTTGTTCCGGTACTCTATTAAAAGGAGGCCTTAATATCCCTTAGTTTCTGTAAGGACCCCGCTGCCACGGGAGGGTAGGACGAAAGATGTCTTGCAAGTTCTTTTCCATAAGCACGTATGACTATATTTGGAATACATGCCTACATTATATCAATGAACTGGAGCTAGTTCTGTGTCACCCTAGGTTATGACTGTTACATGATGAACCGCATCCGGCATAATTCTCCATCACTGATCCATTGCCTACGAGCTTTCTATATATTTTTCTCCGCTTATTTAATTTTCCATTGCTATTGCTATCATCACTACAAAATACCAAAAACACTACTTTTGCTACCATTACCACTACTATCATATTACTTTGCTACTAAACACTTTCCTGCAGATATTAAGTTTCCAAGTGTGGTTGAATTGACAACTCAGCTGCTAATACTTGAGAATATTCGTTGGCTCCCCTTGTGTCGAATCAATAAATTTGGGTTGAATACTCTACCCTCGAAAATTGTTGCGATCCCCTATACTTGTGGGTTATCACCCATAGCAGCCACGTAAAACTTGCAACAACAAAGTTGAGGATGTCTAACTTGTTTTTGCAGGGCATGTTGTGATGTGATATGGTCAAGACATGATTATATAAATTGTTGTATGAGTTGATGATGTTTTGTAACACAGTTATCGGCAATTGACAGGAGCCATATGGTTGTCGCTTTATTGTACGAAATGCAATCGCCATGTAATTGTTGTACTTTATCACTAAGCGGTAGCAATAGTCGTAGAAGCAATAGTTGGCAGGACGACAACGATGCTTCGGTGGAGATCAAGGTGTCAAGCCGGTGACAATGGTGATCATGACGGTGCTTTGGAGATGGAGATCAAAGGCACAAGATGATGATGGCCATATCATACCACTTATATTTGATTGCATGTGATGATTATCCTTTATGCATCATATTTTTCTTAGTATGGCGGTAGCATTATAAGATGAGCTCTCACTAAATTTCAAGGTATAAGTGTTCTCCCTGATGATCGGGTGTGATAAGATCTACGTTCACATACAACAGGTGCAAGCCAGTTTTGCACACGCAGAATACTCAGGTTAAACTTGACAAGCCTAGCATATGCAGATATGGCCTCGGAACACTGAGACCAAAAGGTCGAGCATGAATCATATAGTAGATATGATCAACATAGTGATGTTCACCATTGAAAACTAATCCATCTCACGTGATGATCGGACATGGTTTAGTTGATATGGATCACGTGATCACTTAGATGATTAGAGGGATGTCTATCTAAGTGGGAGTTCTTAAGTAATATGATTAATTGAACTTTAATTTACCAAGAACTTAATACCTGATAGTATTTTGCATGTCTATGTTGTTGTAGATAAATGGCCCATGTTGTTGTTCTGTTGAATTTTAATGCGTTCCTAGAGAAAGCTATGTTGAAAGATGTTAGTAGAAATGATGCGGACTAGCTCCATGATCTGAGGATTATCCTCATTGCTGCATAGAAGAATTATGTCCTTGATACATCGCTAGGTGAAGGGCCTATTGCAAGAGCAGATGCAGACGCTGTGAATGTTTGTCAAGCTCGGTATGATGACTACTTTGATAGTTTAGTGCGCCATGCTTTACGGCTTAGAATCGGGACTTCAAAGATGTTTGGAACGCCACGGAATATATAAGATGTTCCAAGAGCTGAAATTGGTATTTCAGACTCATGCCCGAGTCGAGAGGTATGAGACCTCTGACAAGTACTTTGCCTACAAGATGGAGGACAATAGCTCAGCTAGTGAGCATGTGCTTAGAATGTCTAGGTACTACAATCACTTGAATCAAGTGGGAGTTATTCTTCCAGATAAGATAGTGATTGACAGAGTTCTCTAGTCACTATCACCAAGTTACTAGAATTTCATGATGAACTATAATATGCAAGGGATAACAGAAACGATTCCCAAGCTCTTCACGATGCTGAAATTTGCGAAGGAAGAAATCAAGAAAAAACATCAAGTGTTGATGGTTGACAAGACCACTAGTTTCAAGTAAAAGGGTAAGGAAAAGAAAGGGAACTTCAAGAAGAATGGCAAGCAAGTTGCCACTCCCATGAAGAAGCCCAAAGCTAGACGTAAGTCTAAAACTGAGTGCTTCTACTACAATGAGAACGGTCACTGGAAGCGGAACTACCCCAAATACCTGGCGGATAAGAAGGATGGCAAAGTGAACAAAAGTATATATGATATACATGTTATTGATGTGTACTTTACTAGTGTTCATAGTAACCCCTAGGTATTTGATACCGATTCAGTTGCTAAGATTAGTGACTCAAAACAGGAGTTACAAAATGAACAGAGACTAGTTGAGGGCAAAGTGACGATGTGTGTTGGAAGAGATTCCAAGGTTGATAAGATCACCATCGCATACTCCCTCTATCTTCGGGATTAGTGTTGAACCTAAATAAATGTTATTTGGTGTTTGCGTTGAGCATAATATGATTGGATCATGTTTATTGCAATACAGTTATTCATTTAAGTCAAAGAATAATTGTTGTTCTGTTTACATGAATAAAACCTTCTATGGTCATACACTTAAAATAAATGGTTTATTGAATCTCGATTGTAGCGATACACATATTCATAATATTGAAGCCAAAAGATGCAAAGTTAATAATGATAGTGCAACTTATTTGTGGCACTGCCGTTTAGGCTATATTGGTGTAAAGCGAATGAAGAAACTCCATGTTGATGGGCTTTTGGAATCACTTGATGCTTGCGAACCATGCCTCATGGGCAAGATGACTAAGACTCTGTTCTCCGGAACAATGGAACGAGCAACCGACTTATTGGAAATAATACATACTGATGTATGCAGTCCGATGAGTGTTGATGCTCATGGCGGGTATCATTATTTTCTTACCTTCATAGATGATTTGAGCAGATATGGGTATATCTAATTGATGAAACATAAGTATGAAACATTTGAAAAGTTCAAAGAATTTGAGAGTGAAGTGGAAAATCATCGTAACAAGAAAATAAAGTTCCTACGATCTGATCGTGAAGGAGAATATTTCAGTTATGAGTTTGGTCTTCATTTGAAACAATGCGGAATAGTTTCGCAACTCACGCCACCTGGAACAGCACAACATAATGGTGTGTCCGAACGTCATAACCGTATTTTATTAGATATGGTGCGATCTCTGATGTCTCTTACCGATTTATCACTATCGTTTTGGGGTTATGCATTAGAGACCGCTGCATTCACGTTAAAAAGGGCACCATATAAATCTGTTGAGACGACACCATATGAACTTTGGTTTGGCAAGAAACCCAAGTTGTCGTTTCTTAAAGCTTGGCGTTGTGATGCTTATGTGAAAAAACATAAACCTGATAAGCTCGAACCCAAATCAGAGAAATGCGTCTTCATAGGATACCCAAAGGAAACTGTTGGGTACACATTCTATCACATATCCAAAGGCAAGATATTCGTTGCTAAGATGGATCATTTCTAGAGAAGAAGTTTCTCTCGAAAGAAGTGAGTGGGAGGAAAGTAGAACTTGATGAGATAATTGTACCTGCTCCCTTATTGGAAAGTAGTTCATCACAAAAACCAGTTCCAGTGATTCCTACACCAATTAGTGAGGAAGCTAATGGTGATGATCATGAAACTTCTGATCAAGTTGCTACTGAACCTCATAGGTCAACCAGAGTAAGATCCGCACCAGAGTGGTACGGTAATCCTGTTCTGGAGGTCATGTTACTTGACCATGACGAACCTACGAACTATGAGGAAGCGATGATGAGCCCAGATTCCGCAAAATGTCTTGAGGCCATGAAATTTGAGATGGGATCCATGTATGAGAACAAAGTGTGGACTTTGGTTGACTTGCCCGATGATCGGCAAGCCATAGAGAATAAATGGATCTTCAAGAAGAAGACTGACGTTGATGGTAATATTACTGTCTATAAAGCTCGACTTGTTGCAAAAGGTTTTTGACAAGTTCAAGGAGTTGACTATGATGAGACCTTCTCACCCATAGCCATGCTTAAGTCCGTCTGAATCATGCTAGCAATTGCCACATTTTATGATTATGAAATTTGGCAAATGGATGTCAAAACTGCATTCCTTAATGGATATCTTAAAGAAGAGTTGTATATGATGCAACTAGAAGGTTTTGTCGATCCAAAAGGTGCTAACAAAGTGTTCAAGCTCCAGCGATCCATTTATGGACTAGTGCAAGCCTCTCGAAGTTGGAATATACTCTTTGATAGTGTGATCAAAGCATATGGTTTTATACAGACTTTTGGAGAAGCCTCTATTTACAAGAAAGTGAGTGGGAGCTTTGTAGCATTTCTGATATTATATGTAGATGTCATATTGTTGATTGGAAAAGATACTGAATTTCCGAATAGCATAAAAGGATACTTGAATAAGAATTGTTCAATGAAAGACCTCGGTGAAGCTTCTTATATATTGGGCATCAAGATGTATAGAGATAGATCAAGACGCTTAATTGGACTTTCACAAAGAACATACCTTGATAAAGTTTTGAAGAAGTTCAAAATGGATCAAGCAAAGAAAGGGTTCTTGTCTGTGTTACAAGGTGTGAACTTGAGTCAGACTCAATGCCCGACCACTGCAGAAGATAGAGAGAAAATGAAAGTCCTTCCCTATGCTTCAGCCATAGGTTCTATCATGTATGCAATGTTGTGTACCAGACCTGATGTGTGCCTTGCTATTAGCTTAGTAGGGAGGTACCAAAGTAATCCAGGAGTGGATCACTGGACAGCGGTCAAGAACATCCTGAAATACCTAAAAAGGACTAAGGATATGTTTCTCGTTTATGGAGGTGACCAGGAGCTCGTCGTAAATGGTTACGTCTATGCAAGCTTTGACACTAATCCGGATGACTCTAAGTCACAAACCGGATACATATATTTATTGAATGGTGGAGCTGTCAGTTGGTGCAGTTCCAAGCAGAGCGTCGGGGCGGGATCTACGTGTGAAGTGGAGTACATAGCTGCTTCGGAAGCAGCAAATGAAGGAGTCTGGATGAAGGAGTTCATATCCGATCTAGGTGTCATACCTAGTGCATCGGGTCCAATGAAAATCCTTTGTGACAATACTGGTGCAATTGCCTTGGCAAAGGAATCCAGATTTCACAAGAGAACCAAGCACATCAAGAGACGCTTCAATTCCATCCGCGACCAAGTCAAGGAGGGAGATATAGAGATTTGCAAGATACATACGGATCTGAATGTTGTAGACCCGTTGACTAAGCCTCTTTCACGAGCAAACCATGATCAGCACCAAGATACCATGGATGTTAGAATCATTACAATGTAATCTAGATTATTGACTCTAGTGCAAGTAGGAGACTGAAGGAAATATGCCCTAGAGGCAATAATAAAGTTGTTATTTATATTTCCTTATATCATGATAAAAGTTTATTATTCATGCTAGAATTGTATTAACCGAAAACTTAGTACATGTGTGAATACATAGACAAACTGAGTGTCACTAGTATGCCTCTACTTTTGACTAGCTCGTTAATCAAAGATGGTTAAGTTTCCTGACCATAGACATGAGTTGTCATTTGATTAATGGGATCACATTGTTTGAGAATGATATGATTGACTTGAACCATCTGTTAGCTTAGCATGATGATCGTTTAGTTTGTTGCTATTGCTTTATTCATAACTTATATATGTTCCTATGACTACGAGATTATGCAACTCCCGAATACCGGAGGAACACTTATTGTGCTATCAAACGTCACAACATAACTGGGTACTATAAAGATGCTCTATAGGTGTCTCCTATGGTGTTTGTTGAGTTGGCATAGATCGAGATTAGGATTTGTCACTCCGATTGTCGAAGAGGTATCTCTGGGACCTCTCGGTAATGCACATCACTATAAGCCTTGCAAGCAATGTGAATAATGAGTTAGTTGCTGGATGATGCATTACGGAACGAGTGAAGAGACTTGCCGGTAATGAGATTGAACTAGGTGTTGAGATACCAACGATCAAATCTCAGGCAAGTAACATACTGATGACAAAGGGAACAACATATGTTGTTATGCGGTTTGACCAATAAAGATCTTCGTAGAATATGTAGGAGCCAATATGAGCATCCAGGTTCCACTATTGTTTATTGACCGGAGATGAGTCTTGGTCATGTCTACAAAGTTCTCGAACCCGTAGGGTCCGCATGCTTAACGTTCGGTGACGATCGGTATTATGAGTTTATGTGTTTTGATGTACCGAAGGTAGTTCGGAGTCCTGGATATGATCACGGACATGACGAGGAGTCTCGAAATGGTCGACACATAAAAATCGATATATTGGAAGCCTATGTTTGGATATTGGAATGGTTCCGGGTGAGTTCGGGCATTTACCGGAGTACCGGGGGGTTACCAGAACCCCCGGGGAGTATATGGGCCTTATTGGGCCTTAGTGGAATAGAGGAGAGGAAGGCCAAGGTGGAGGGCGCGCCCCCCTAGCCCAATCCGAATTGGGTGGGGGGGGCGACCCCCCTTCCTTCCTTCTCTCTCCCCCTTCCTTCTCTCCTACTCCTACTAGGGAAAGGGGGAATCCTACTCCCAGTGGGAGTAGGACTCCCCTAGGGCGCGCCACAGAGACGTCCGGCCCTCCCCTCCTCCACTCCTTTATATATGGGGGAGGGGGCACCCCATAGACACACAAGTTGATCTCTTAGCCGTGTGCGGTGCCCCCTCCCCAGATTTCCACCTTGGTCATATCGTTGTAGTGCTTAGGCGAAGGCCTGCATCAGTAACTTTATCATCACCATCATGACGCCTTCGTGCTGATGAAGCTCTCCCTTGACACTCAGCTGGATCTAGAGTTCGTGAGACGTCACCGAGCTGAACGTGTGCAGATCACAGACGTGTCGTACCTTTGGTGCTAGGATTGGTCGGATCGTGAAGACGTACGACTACATCAACCGCGTTGTCATAACGCTTTCGCTTATGGTCTACGAGGGTACATGGACAACACTCTCCCCTCTCGTTGCTATGCATCACCTAGATGGATCTTGCATGTGCCTAGGATTTTTTTTTGAAATTACTGCGTTCCCCAACAACTCACCCCTCTCTGTGAGCTTCCCCACTTTGTTTTCTTATTGCCCTAACATGAATACCTCTATTGTCGAGCTCTCGGCTAACAATTGGGACCTGGCCTTCCAGCTTTCTCTTTCTCCTGCAGAGTTTGAAGATTGGCAAAGACTCTCTGCCCTCTTCCCCCCGCTCTCGGAGAACTTGGACTCGGTGGTCTGGCCTCATATCTTGTCTTGCCGCTTTTTAGTTAAATCCTTGTACTCTAAGCTTGCGGGTGGCACCCCGAGGGAGTCCTGGATTAGGGGGTCTCCGAACAGCCGGACTATATCTTTCGGCCGGACTGTTAGACTATGAAGATACAAGATTGAAGACTTCGTCTCGTGTCCGGATGGGACTCTACTTGGCGTGGAAGGCAATCTAGGCAATACGGATATGTATATCCCCTCCTTTGTAATCGACCTTGTGTAACCCTAGCCCTTTCCGGTGTCTATATAAACCGGAGGGTTTTAGTCCGTAGGACAACAGACAATCATACCATAGGGTAGCTTCTAGGGTTTAGCCTCTCTGATCTGGTGGTAGATCTACTCTTGTACTACCCATATCATCAATATTAATCAAGCAGGACGTAGGGTTTTACCTCCATCAAGAGGGCCCGAACCTGGGTAAAACTTCGTGTCCCCTGCCTCCTGTTACCATCCGCCTAGACGCGCAGTTCGGGACCCCCTACCCGAGATCCGCCGGTTTTGACACCGACATTGGTGCTTTCATTGAGAGTTCCTCTGTGTCGTCGCCGTTAGGCTTGATGGCTCCTATGATCATCGATGGCGATGTAGTCCAGGGTGATACTTTTTTCCCCGGACAGATTTTTGTATTTGGTGGCTTTGCACTGCGGGCCAATTCGCTTGGCCATCTAGAGCAGATTGAAAGCTACGCCCCTGGACATCAGGTCAGGTTTGGAAGCTGAAACTACACGGCCGATGTCCGCGGAGACTTGATCTTCGACGGATTCGAGCCTCTGCCTTGTGCGTCACGCGGTCATGATGAGTACGATTTGGCTCTACCATCAGACAGTGTTCAGGAGATCACACCGGCAGCCGCTCCGACCCTCAATTCAGAGCCAGTTGCGCCGTCCATGGACGGGTGGATGGACCCCGCCATGGAGGCCTTACCCTCATCAGCGATCGAGCTGAACATCGACCTTACTCTGCACGAGAGCCGTGTTGACAAACTGCTGGATCTCTCTCCGGCCACGGACTCCGAACCGTCGGCGCCTGTTCCTAGCGAATCCGATTGGGCTCCGATCATGGAGTTTACCTCCGCAGATATTTTTCAGCACTCGCCCTTTGGCGACATACTGAACTCGTTAAAGTCTCTCTCCTTGTTAGGAGGATCCTGGCCGAACTATGTCTGGCAGGATTAGGATGCGGACAACGAAGAAATTCGCGGCCCGCCCACCACCCACTTAGTAGCCACTATCGATGACTTAACCGACATGCTCGACTTTGACTCCGAAGACATCGACGGTATGGACGACGATGCGGGAGACGAAGATGAACCAGTGCCCACAAGGCGCTGGACAGCCACCTCATCATATGATATATACATGGTGGACACACCCAAAGAAGGCAATGGCGACGAGATAGCGGAGGATGACCCCTCCAAGAAGCAACCCAAGCGCCGACGTCAACGGCGCCGCTCTAAGTCTAGCCAAAGCAAAAGTGGTGATACCGGCACAAGAGATAATAACACTCCGGATAGTGCCGAAGACAACAACAATCCCCTCCAGCAAGATTTAGAGCAGGAGGATGGAGGAGCCAGCCCTCCTGAGAAAGCGGCAGATAGAGAGGTGGAGGATGATAATTACATACCCCCCTCTGAAGATGAGGCAAGCCTCGGCGATGACGAATTCGTCATGCTAGAGGATCCCGTTGAACAAGAGCGCTTCAAGCGCCGGCTTATAGCCACGACAAATAGCCTTAAGAAAAAGCAGCTGCAGCTTCAAGCTGATCAAGATCTGCTAACTGATAGATGGACCAAAGTCCTGGCGGCCGAGGAATATAAACTCGAACGCCCCTCCAAGAGTTACCCAAAATGCAGGTTGCTACCCCAACTGGAGGAAGAAGCGTACGGCGCGGCTGATCGGCCACCTCGTGGCCGTGATAGAGAGGCATTCCAGCCAAAAACTCAGCCTGCACCCCGGCGCCATTCAAATAAAAAGGCATGGGGAAATACGCCAGACCTGCGAAATGTATTGGAGGACAAAGCAAAACATGCAAGATCGATCTACAGATCACGAGGGTGCGCCACTATGCGAGACGATAAACGTCATGCCGGATACAGTAAAAGTCAATCCGGCCGGGCCGGACACAGCGGGCAAGACCCATTCGAGATGCGTGGCGATATAGCCCAATATAGAGGCGCCGCACACCCCCTATGCTTCACAGATGAAGTAATGGATCCTCAAATCCCAGAGGGTTTCAAACCCGTAAATATTGAATCATTCGACGACACAGCGGATCCTGCAGTATGGATCGAGGATTTCCTCCTCCACATCCACATGGCCCGCGGCGATGACTTACACGCCATCAAATACCTCCCACTAAAGCTCAAAGGACCAGCGCGACATTGGCTTAACAGCTTGCCAGCAGAGTCCATTAGCTATTGGGAAGATCTGGAAGCCGCATTCCTCGACAACTTTCAGGGCACCTATGTGCGACCACCAGACGCCGATGACTTGAGCCACATAATTCAGCAGCCAGAAGAATCAGCCAGGCAATTCTAGACACGGTTCCTAACAAAGAAAAATCAAATCGTTGACTGTCCGGATGCAGAGGCCCTAGCAGCTTTCAAACACAACATCCGCGACGAGTGGCTAGCCCGGCACCTTGGTCAGGAAAAGCCGAAATCTATGGCAGCCCTCACGACACTCATGACCGGCTTTTGTGCGGGAGAATAAAGCTGGCTAGCTCGCAGTAACAATATGTCAAAGAACCATGGTACTTCGGATACCAAGGACGGCAATACTAGGTCACGTCGCAACAAACATAAGCGCCGCATTAACAGCGATAATACTGAAGATATGACAGTCAATGCCGGATTCAAAGGCTCTAAACCTGGTCAGCGGAGAAAACCATTCAAAAGAAGCACTTCGGGCCCGTCCAGTTTGGACCGTATACTCGATCGCTCGTGTCAAATACACGGCACCCCCGACAAGCCAGCCAACCACACCAACAGGGATTGTTGGGTGTTCAAGCAGGCCGGCAAGTTAATTACCGAAGAAAAAGACAAGGGGCCACATAGCGATGACGAGGAAGAGCCCCGGCAGCCGAACACCGGAGGACAGAAGAGGTTCCCCCCACAAGTGCGGACGGTGAGCATGATATACGCAACCCACATCCCCAAGAGGGAGCGGAAGCGTGCGCTCAGGGACGTATATGTGTTGGAGCCAGTCGCCCCAAAGTTCAACCCATGGTCCTCCTGTCCGATCACCTTCGATTGCAGGGACCACCCCACTAGTATCCGTCATGGCGGATTCGCCGCACTGGTCCTAGACCCAATCATTGACGGATTTCACCTCACTCGAGTCCTTATGGATGGCGGCAGTAGCCTGAACCTGCTTTATCAGGACACAGTGCGCAAAATGGGTATAGACCCCTCAAGGATCAAACCCACAAAAACGACCTTTAAAGGCGTCATTCCAGGTGTGGAGGCCCATTGCACAGGCTCAATTACACTGGAAGTGGTCTTCGAATCCCCGGATAACTTCCGAAGCGAAGAATTAATATTCGATATAGTCCCATTCCGCAGTGGTTATCATGCACTGCTCGGGCGAACCGCATTTGCGAGATTCAATGTGGTACCGCATTATGCATACCTCAAGCTCAAGATGCCAGGACCTCGTGGGGTTATTACCGTTAATGGAAACACAGAGCGCTCTCTCCGAACGGAGGGGCATACTACGGCCCTCGCAGCAGAAGCGCAAAGCATCCTCTCAAGGCAATCCACCAGTTCAGCGTTTCGAGACCCGGACACCTTCAAGCGCGCTCGGAGTAATCGGCAACTAGACCGCCTGGCACGATCTGAGCTCGCGTAGCAATGCGTCTCCCACCCCAGTCCTAGCCAAACGGCGAAATCTGTGCCACGCGTACATAATTACGCATTAAAAATACCATGAGCACAGGTGGGGAGGGGGGCACAACTATGGCACGCCCCAAGACGCGGCTTAGACTGCACTAGGGGCTTCCCGCTTCGTTATTTTTCTCTTTTCAGGGCCTTAATCTCTGGAAACCCTGTCCGGCAGCATGATTGCCGAACACATGATGCAGCAACCAAGGAGGCAGAAAAGCTACGTCACACCATGGAATTCCCAGGTGGATTATGATAACGAGTGAAATATTTGCTTTAATATTATTCCTCAGCTTGCCCTTGGAAGGGACATAGTCCTACTTTTTGCTTATCGCACTATCTGTATCATTCTGCTTTAATGCACCTCTTTGAATAAACAACGCATAACATTACGACTATTATTGCATTCTTGTTATATATATATATATATATGTGTGTGTGTTCATTAATGACGCCTTGCAACCGTACACTTTGGTATGGCCAACACACCAGGGGCTTAAGTACCCCACAATATGGTGTGAGAAGTCCGAACACTTTCACTGGTGCGGCACCCCGAACTTATAGCATTATATGCATCAGCTCCGAATCATGTCTTTGGTCAAATGTTGGGTTTTCCCGGCTCCTATGTTTTGGTACCTTACGTTTCGTTCTATCGGCTAAGGTAGCGCTAGGAGAACTGCTGCGATTGTGCCCCGGTTCTGCTGGGCTAAGCACCTCAGTAGAGAAAGCTAAAACTGACTGTCATGATAAGGCGAGAGATTGGTCGCTGTTTGGCGAGGTTTCGAGTCCCTAAAGACTTATGCCACTTAGAGCGAGGAGCCGGTCCTGTCCGGCTTAAAGGCGTGTATCGCGCCCCAAATTCGACCTTCCAAATACCAGGGGCTTCGCCGAAATTTAAAATTATAGAATTCTATGGCTAAGTGAGAGTGATAAAGCATTATTAGTCCGGTTGCCTTGTTCGCTGTGCTGAGCACCTCCCTCGAAGGACCCAAAAATGGGAACAAGAGTGTTCAGGTTTATCCCGAACACCGCAGCACTCGCGGCATGGGGGCAGAAGCCGAGGACTAGCCATCTCTCAGATTGGATAAACAGCCAAACAGAAGGTAATATTTTAAATTCAAACAAGCGTTGCATAGCGCATATGAAACAAGTTTTCATCATACAGGATCACACGAGCAAGTTTACTCAAATATTACATCCTTTGAACATTCGTCCGCTACAAGACGGGCACCCTTCAGGACACCCTCATAATAAATTTCGGGGGTGCGATGCTCCTTGCCCTGTGACGGTCCCTCCTTGATCAGCTTCACGGCGTCTAGCTTGGCCCATTGCACCTTCACGCGGGCGAAAGCCCGACGTGCACCTTCGATGCAGACAGACCGCTTGACAACCTCCAGCCGTGGGTAGGCGTCCACAAGCCGCCTCACCAGGCCAAAGTAGCTGTTTGGAAGGGCGTCGCCAGGCCACAGCCGGACTATAAAGCCCTTCATGGCCTGTTCGGCCGCTTTGTGTAGCTCTACCAGCTGTTTCAGCTGGTCGCTCATAGGCACCGGGTGTTCGGTCCCAGTATACTGAGACCAGAACAGCTTCTCCATTGAGCTTCCCTCCTCGGCCTGGTAAAACTGTGCGGCATCCGACACGCTGCGGGGCAAATCTGCGAATGCTCCTGGAGAGCTCCGGATTCGGGTAAGTAATAGGTAATTTACTTTCACATGCTTGCTTTGCATATAGAATGCCTTACCCGCCGCTATTTTCTTCATCGCGTCAATCTCCTGGAGGGCCTTTTGGGCTTCGGCCTTGGCACTTTTTGCGCTCTCAAGGGCCGCGGCAAGCTCAGACTCTCACGTCTTCGAGTCAAGCTCCAATGCCTCGTGCTTCGTCACGAGAGCCTGGAGCTCTTGCTGCACCTCACCCACCCGAGCTTCATGCCTTTCCCGCTCGGTGCGCTCCTTGGCCGCTTTATCTTCGGCCTTGGACAGCGCTTGCCTTAGGGTCGCCACTTCGGTCGTGGCCCCTGGCAAATTCATGATGATCCTGTCATTTTGCAATCGCATTCTTTTTATACATATCCGTAAACTAGGTATTACTTACCTTTGTTCTCCTCAAGCTACCTCTTGGCAAGGCCGAGCTCGTCCTTGGTGAATTTAAGGTCCTGCTTCAGTGCGGCGACCTCCGCAGTCAGTACGGCAGATGCCAGCAGTGAAGCCTGCATATGCATATTGACATACTTATATTAGACTCCTGCGATGTTGTTTGATCCTCTGTTCGGCTTTTCTTTGTGAACACCGGATAGAGCATCAGGGGCTACTGTCTATGCGGTAATATTTTTCCTATATTTTAAACACTTACCTCAAAGCCCGTTAGAAGGCTGGCACAGGCTTTAGTCAATCCGCTCTTGGCGGACTGAACCTTCTGGACCACCGCACTCATAATAGTGCGGTGCTCCTCATCGATGGAAGCGCTGCGAAGCGCTCCCAGCAGATTGTCCGGCACCTCTGGATGGACAGAGGTCACCGGCACAGGCGTCTCGCCCCTCTTGGAAGGAGGCCTCCTGCCTGAGTCCGGAACCACTGGAAGTTCCGGTGCGGTGTTCGGCTGAGGGCCGAACTCGAAGCCCTTAGGGGCCTTGTCCCCTCTGCTCCCGAAGTCCGAAAGGTCGCCTTGAGGCGCCTCCGGGACTGTCTCCCCTCGACCCGGTGCCTCTTGAGACAATACCTCGGCGTTGTCCGCAGGGCAAGGGGAGGTGGCGGTCGGAAGTGGATCGCTATCCATATCCGACGAGCCCAGGGAGCCGTCCGACGATACATCGATACGGGCTCGTGGCGGCCTGCATAATCATATTCGACGTTAGGGAAAGAAGTGCGACAAAGGAATGCTATGAGTTACTCCGGTATCCGAATACTTAGGACCTCCCCAGGGGCTTGGCCCTGGGCAAGCACTCGTCTTCGCCTTCGGTGGCGGCGGTGGAATAGTCCAGAAGGAGAGTCCTTCCCTTCTTGGACCCTTCGGCCCCCCGGTTGGGGCGGCCTTCCTTTTCTTGTCTCCCCCGCCTGGAGGGGGGAGCATCTTCTTCTTCCTCCTCGTCTTCGGGGGAGGAGTGTGCCGCAAAGTCATCGGACAGTGAGTCCGATGACGCCTGGCGTCGGGAACTCTTTCAGGTTCCCTTGGCCTTCTTGGTCTTCTCCGGCACCGTGTAAGGAGCCGGAGTCAGCATCTTCACCAGGAGAGTGTCAGCTGGGCCTTCGGGCAAAGGAGCCGGACAGTCGATCTGTCCGGCCGTCTCCTGCCAGTCTTGTCAAAGGTACAGGAGCTTAGATCCCGCATAGAGTCAAACTATGAAAAATGAGTATCCTGTAAGAGGTAAAACAGCTTACCGCGTTGGCTTGGCGCTTCGCGCAGAATCCGCGGTCCTCGGTAGTGGGAGGGGGAACCTCGGCACTCTGAATAGCACCTTCCAGGCTTCTTCATAAGTTGTGTCGAAGAGCTTGTTCAGAGTTCGGTGCTGGGCTGGGTCGAACTCCCACAAGTTGAAAGCCCGTTGTTGGCACGGGAGGATCCGATGGATGAGCATGACCTGGACTACGTGGACAAGTTTGAGCTTCTTGTTTACCATGTTTTGAATACATGTTTGGAGTCCGGTCAGCTCTCCTGAACTACCCCAGGACAGGCCCTTCTCTTGCCAGGAGGTGAGCTGCGTGGGGAAGCCAGATCAGAACTCGGGGCCGCTGCCCATTTAGGGTCACGCGGCTCGGTGATGTAGAACCACCCCGATTGCCACCCCTTTATGGTCTGCACGAAGGAGCCCTCGAGCCATGTGACGTTGGGCATCTTGCCCATCATGGCGCCTCCGCACTCCGCCTGGCGGCCGCTCACTACCTTCGGCTTGATGTTGAAGGTCTTCAGCCATAAGCCAAAGTGGGGCTTGATGCGGAGGAAGGCCTCGCAAATGACGATAAATGCCGAGATGTGGAGGATGAAGTTCGGGGCCAGATCGTGGAAATCCAGGCCGTAGTAGAACATGAGCCCCTGGACGAAGGGGTGGAGAGGGAATCCCAGTTCGCGGAGGAAGTGGGTAAGGAACACTACCCTCTCATGGGACCTGGGGGTGGGGATGAGCTTCCCCTCATCTAGGAGCCGGTGCGCGATGTCTTCGGGTAGGTATCCGGCTCTCCTCGGCTTCTTGATGTGTCCCTCCGTGACGGAGGAGACCATCCACCTGCCTCCCGCTCCAGACATGGTTGGAGAACATCGAGGTGGGAAATGCGAACTTGGGCGCTGGAGCTCGAGTGTGCGAAAGTGGATGAGCGAAGGAGGAAGAAGGCGTGGATGAAAAGGTGAATCCTTATCCCTTTATATGGACAGACGAAACTATGTGCCCCCACTAGCCTGGTAAAACTCGCTTATCCCCCAAGCGCCGGAATCGATGGCGCGGTTGGGTTACCCATGCCCGTATTGATGAGAATCCCGTGATAAGGGGACACGATCTCTGCTTTGACAAGACGTGTCAAAAAACTGCCTCGCGTTATGTGCGGGGCTAGTTAAAGGAAACGGTTCGAATAATCACCGGGCCATGGCATCAGGTCATGTTGCCAAAACAAGTCAGCAAATTATATTTGCGGAAATATTATTCTCTCTGCGGTGGTATGTGGAACTTATTTTGCAGGGTCGGACACTATCCTTGTATTCAAATTCTTCCGTGGTGTTTTCGGAGGAGGAACCCGCCTTGCAATGCCGAAGACAATACTGCGCGCCGGACTCATCGTCATTGAAAGCCTGGTTCAGGGGCTACTGAGGGAGTCCTGGATTAGGGGGTCTCCGGACAGCCGGACTATATCTTTCGGCCGGACTGCTAGACTATGAAGATACAAGATTGAAGACTTCATCTTGTGTCCGGATGGGACTCTACTTGGCGTGGAAGGCAAGCTAGGCAATACGGATATGTATATCCCCTCCTTTGTAACCGACCTTGTGTAACGCTAGACCTTTCCGGTGTCTATATAACCCAGAGGGTTTTAGTCCGTAGGACAACAGACAATCATACCATAGGCTAGCTTCTAGGGTTTAGCCTCTCTGATCTCGTGGTAGATCTACTCTTGTACTACCCATATCATCAATATTAATCAAGCAGGACGTAGGGTTTTACCTCCATCAAGAGGGCCCGAACCTGGGTAAAACTTCGTGTCCCCTGCCTCCTGTTACCATCCGCCTAGACGCACAGTTCGGGACCCCCTACCCGAGATCCGCCGGTTTTGACACCGACACACCCCCACCATCAGATTCTCGTAGGTTTGGCGAGAACGCATTCCTCCTAAAATCAAAATTTTTCTCTGGCAATCTTTCAGAGGGCGTCTGCCCGCAGCTGACCAAATTCGCAAGAGGAATGGCCCTGGGTCGGAATTTTGTGCTCTGTGTGGTGCTCTGGAGGATACGAAACACATCTTTTTTCACCATGTCCTGGCCAAGTTGGTTTGGAGTTGTGTTAGATCATGGCTTCAGGTCTCATGGGATCCCTCGTCCTTCTCGGAGCTCTGGGCCCTGGCCCAGTCGCTGTCTGGTGTTACTAAAAGGGTCTTCTGGGTTGGACTAGGGGCGATTTGTTGGGCCCTATGGACGACTAGGAACAAGTTCACTATTGAGCATGTTTTTCCTGCTAAACCTGCTGACTGCTTATTTAAATCTTCTATCCTATTGCAGCAGTGGAGATCATTGACTAAGACGGCGGACCGTGCTGCCCTTGACATGCTGATTGCTAAAGTTCGGGCCTCGGCGTCTTCCCTTTCCAGACAGGATCATGCTGATTAGTTGTTCTACGTTGCTCCGACTAGTTGATGGCTAGATTGTTTCCTTCTCTCCGGCCTGCGTGCCATGTACTGGCCTGGGAGCCATGCACCTTAACTTCGGGTCTTTCCTATTTTGGGTCGTATGCTCATTTAACTTTCCGGTTGGATGGTTTGGTTATGTTTGTTGGATTCTACCTGGTGGCTTTATTTATAAAGTCGGGCCTATGCCTTTTCTCTAAAAAAATGGAGGGTCCTCTTGGCCCACTATAGGTTGAACCAAATGCCCTCATAGCCAATGTGGTTTGTCCTCTAGGTCCGTCTAGCCCACCCCCGCTGAGGGAGTCCTAGATTAGGGGGTGTCCGGATAGCCGGACTATACCTTCGGCCGGACTCCTGGACTATGAAGATACAAGATTGAAGACTTCGTCCCGTGTTCGGAAGGGACTTTCCTTGGCGTGGAAGGCAAGCTTGGCGATACGGATATGTAGATCTCCTACCATTGTAACCGACTCTGTGTGACCCTAGCCCTCTCCGGTGTCTATATAAACCGGAGGGTTTTAGTCTGTAGGACGAACAACAATCATACCATAGGCTAGCTTCTAGGGTTTGGTCTCCTTGATCTCGTGGTAGATCTACTCTTGTACTACCCATATCATCAATATTAATCAAGCAGGAGTAGGGTTTTACCTCCATCGAGAGGGCCCGAACCTGGGTAAAACATCGTGTCCCTTGTCTCCTGTTACCATCCGCCTGGACGCACAGTTCGGGACCCCCTACCCGAGATCCGCCGGTTTTGACACCGACATTGGTGCTTTCATTGAGAGCTCCTCTGTGTCGTCACTTTTACGCCCGATGGCTCCTCCGAACATCAACGACGATGCGATACAGGGTGAGACTTTTCTCCCCGGACAGATCTTCGTATTTGGCGGCTTTGCACTACGGGCCAATTCACTTGGCCATCTGGAGCAGATCGAAAGCTACGCCCCTGGCCATCAGGTCAGATTTGGAAGTTTGAGCTACACGGCCGACCTCCGCGGAGACTTGATCTTCGACGGATTTGAGCCGCAACTGAGCGCGCCGCACTGTCATGATGGACATGATCTAGCTCTGCCGCCGAATAGTGCCCTGGAGGCCGCACCCGCATCAGCTCCGACCCTTAATTCGGAGCCAACTGCACCAATCAAGGATGGGTGGTTGGACACCGCCTTGGGGGCTACAATCTCTACGGCGATCGAGCCGAACACCAGCCCTATTCTCTGCGAAGCCTGTGACTCCAAGGAGCTGGACTCCTCTCCAGACTCCGAGCCCTCCGCGCCCTACCGATCGAACCCGATTGGGCGCCGATCATGGAGTTCACCACCGCGGACATCTTTCAGCACTTGCCCTTCGGCTATATTCTGAATTCACTAAAGTCTCTCTCTTTATCAGGAGAGCCCTGGCCGGACTATGGTCAACAAGGTTGGGATGCGGATGATGAAGAAATTCAAAGCCCACCCACCACCCACTTCGTAGCCACTGTTGATGATTTAACCGACATGCTCGACTTTGACTCCGAAGACATCGACGGTATGGACGCCGATGTAGGAGACGATCAAGAACCAGCGCCTATAGGGCACTGGAAAGCCACCTCGTCGTATGATATATACATGGTGGACACCCCAAAAGAAGGCAATGGCGATGGAACAGTGGAGGATGACCCCTCCAGGAAGCATCCTAAGCGCCGGCGTCAGCGGCGTCGCTCTAAATCCCGCCAAAGCAAAAACGGTGATTCCGGCACGGGAGATAATAACACCCCGAACAGTGCCGAAGACAACCACGTCCAGCAAGATTCAGCACAGGAGGATGGAGAAGCCAACCATTATGAGAGAGCGGCAGACAGAGAGGTCGAGGACGATAATTATATGCCTCCCTTCGAAGACGAGGCAAGCCTCGACGACGACGAATTTGTCGTGCCGAAGGATCCCGTCGAACAAGAGCGTTTCAAACACAGGCTTATGGCCACGGCGAGCAGCCTCAAGAAAAAATAGCAACAGCTTAGAGCTGATCAAGATTTGCTAGCCGATAGATGGACTGAAGTCCTTGCGGCCGAAGAGTATGAACTCGAACGCCCCTCCAAGAGCTACCCAAAGCGCAGGTTGCTACCCCGATTAGAGGAGGAAGCACCTAAACCTACATCACCAGCGCATGATGCGGCCGACCGGCCACCCCGTGGTCGCGACAGAGAGGCCTCTCGGCCCTCCACTCAAGCCGCACCCCAGCGCAGCTCAAAAAATACCAAGGCACGGGAAAATGCGCCAGACCTGCGAGATATATTGGAGGACAAGGCAAGGCAAACAAGATCGATCTACGGATCGCATGGGCACCCTACGGCACGAGACTGTAATCTTCACTCCGGATACAGTAAATCAGGCCGGGCCGAACACAGTAGACAAAGCTCGTTTGAGCTGCGTCATGATATAGCCCAATACAGAGGCGCCGCACACCCACTATGCTTCACAGATGAAGTAATAGATCATCAAATCCCCGAGGGTTTCAAACCCGTGAACATCGAATCATACGATGGCACAACAGATCCTGCGGTATGGATCAAGGACTATCTCCTTCATATCCACATGGCCCGCGGTGATGACCTACACGCCATCAAATACCTCCCACTCAAGCTTAAAGGACCAGCTCGGCATTGGCTTAACAGCTTGCTAGCAGAATCAATTGGTTGTTGGGAGGACCTGGAAACCGCATTCCTCGACAATTTCCAGGGCACTTATGTGCGACCACCAGACGCCAATGACCTTAGCCACATAATTCAGCAGCCAGAGGAATCGTCCAGACAATTCTGGACACGGTTCCTAACCAAGAAAAATCAAATCGTCGACTGTCCAGACGCAGAGGCCCTAGCATCCTTCAAGCATAACATCCGCGACGAGTGGCTTGCACGGCACCTAGGACAGGAAAAGCCGAAATCAATGGCAGCCCTCACCACACTTATGACCCGCTTTTGCACGGGAGAAGACAGTTGGCTAGCTCGCAGCAATAACATGACTAAGAGCCCTGGTAATTCGGATACCAAGGACAGGAGTGGCAGGTCGTGTCACAACAAGCAGATGCGCCGCATTAACGGCGACAATACTGAGGATATGATAGTTAATGCCGGATTCAGAGGCTCTAAACCCGGTCAGCGGAAAAAGCAATTCAAAAGAAATACTCAGGGCCCGTCCAGTTTGGACCGAATACTCGACCGCTCATGCCAGATACATGGCACCCCCGAAAAACCAGCCAATCACACCAACAGGGATTGTTGGGTGTTCAAGCAGGCAGGCAAGTTAAATGCCTAAAGCAGAGACAAGGGGCTGCATAGCAATGACGAGGAGGAGCCCCGGCCGCCGAACAACAGTGGACAGAAAGTTTTTCCCCCACAAGTGCGGACGGTGAACATGATATACGCAACCCATGTCCCCAAGAGGGAGCGGAAACGTGCGCTAAGGGACGTATACGCGATGGAGCCAGTCGCCCCAAAGTTCAACCCATGGTCTTCCTGCCCGATCACTTTTGATCGAAGGGACCACCCACTAGCATCCGTCATGGCGGATTCGCCGCATTGGTTCTAGACCCAATTATTGACGGATTTCACCTCACTAGAGTCCTTATGGACGGCGGCAGCAGCCTGAACCTGCTTTACCAGGATATAGTGCGGAAAATGGGCATCGATCCCTTGAGGATTAAACCCACTAAAATGACCTTTAAAGGCGTCATACCAGGTGTAGAGGCCAACTATACAGGATCAGTTACACTTGAAGTGGTCTTCGGATCTCTGGATAATTTCCGAAGCGAGGAGTTAATCTTCGACATAGTCCCATTCCGCAGTGGCTATCACGCACTGCTCGGGCGAACCACATTTGCCAAGTTCAATGCGGTGCCACACTACGCATACCTCAAGCTCAAGATGACAGGCCCTTGAGGAGTCATCACGGTCAATGGGAACACCGAACGCTCTCTCCGAACGGAGGAGCATACGGCGGCTATCGCAGCGGAAGTACAAAGCAGCCTCGCAGGGCAATTCTCCAGTCTGGCCATTAAACGTCTGGATACCGTCAAGCGCGCCCGGAGTAACCTACAACAAGACCGCCTGGCACGTTCCGAGCAAGCGTAGCAATGCGGCCCCAACCCCAGCCCTCGCGAACTTGCGAAACCAGTGTTGCACGTACATAACTACGCTCTAGAAATACCATGGGCACAGGGGGAGGGGCACCATCATGGCATGCCCGAAACACGGATTAAACCGCACTAGGGTCTGCCGATTTCTTAATTTTCTCTTATTTTCCGGACTCCATTCTTCGGAAGGCTTGTCCGGCAGTAAAAATTGCCACACAAACGATACAACCAGGGAAGCAGAAAGCTACGCCGCACTATGAAACTCTAAGGTGGTCTCTATAACGAGTAGTATACCTATTTCACATACAATTCCGCAGCTTGCCCCTGGAAAGGACATGTTAAATAGTCCCATCTTTTGCTTATTGCACTATTTGTATTGTTCTGCTTTGATCGCAGCTTTTTTAAATAAACAATGCATAGCTTCTGTCTATTATTGCATTACTCTTTTTTACGAATATATGTTCATTAATGACATGTTGCACCCGTACACTTTGGTACAGCCAATACGCCAGGGGCTTAAGTAGCCCACAATACGGTGTGAGAAGTCCGAACACTTTCACAAGTGCGGCACCCCGAACTTATAGCATTATATGCATCGTCTCCGAATCATGTCTTGGGTCAATAGTTGGGTTTGCCTGGCTCCTATGTTTTGGTACCTTACGTTCCGTAATATTGGCTAAGGTAGCACTAGGAGAACTACTACGATTGTGCCCCAGTTGAGCTGGGCTAAGCACCTCAATAGAGAAAGCTAAAACTCACCGTCATGATGAGGCGAGAACTGGTCGCTGTTCGAGAGGTTTTCGAGTCCCTAAAGACTTATGCCGCTTAGACTGAGGAGTCGGCTTTTTCCGGCCTAGGCGTGGATAGCGCCCCGAACTCGGTCTTCCGAACACTAGGGGCTTCGCCGAAATTTAAAATTAAAGAAGTCTATGGCTAAGTGAGAGTGTTCAAGCATTATAGTTCGATTGCCTTGTTCGTTGTGTTGAGCGCCTCCCTCGAAGGACCCAAGAATGGGAAAAAGATCGCTCAGGTTTATCCCGAACACCCCAGCACTCGTGGCATGGGGGCAGAAGCCAACGACTCGCCATCTCTCAAATAAGATAAACGGCCGCACAGAAGGTAATATTCTAAATTCAAAAGCGTTGCTTAGCGCATATGAACAAGTTTTCAGCGTACAGGATCACAAATGCGAGTTTACTCAAAAATTACATCTTTGGAGCATTCATCTGCTATAAGGCGGGCACCGTTCAGGACGCCCTCATAATACGCTTCCGAGATGCGATGCTCCTTGCCCGGCGGCGGCCCGTCCTTCACCAGCTTCTCCACATCCATCTTTCCCCAGTGCACTTTAGCACGGGCAAGCGCCCTATGGGCACCTTCGATGCAGACGGAGCGCTTGATTACTTCAAGCCATGGACATGCATCCACTAGCCGCCTCACCAGCCCGAAGTAGCTACCAGGCAGAGCCTCTGCAGGCCAAAGCCGAACTAGGAGGCCCTTTATGGCCTGTTCGGCCACCTTATGGAGCTCGACCATTTGCTTCAGCTGGTCGCTCAAAGGCACCAGGTGTCCGGCCTCAGCATACTGAGACCAGAACACATTCTCCATCGAGATCCCCTCCTCGGCTCGGTAGTAGGCGGCGGCATCAGACACACAGCGGGGCAAATCTGCGAATGCTCCTGGAGAGCTCCGGACTCGGGTAAGTAACAAGTAATTCACTTTCATGTGCTTGCTTTGCATAATGACTGCCTTACCCGCCGCTATCTTCTTCATCGCTTCAATTTCTTGGAGGGCTTTCTGGGCTTCGGCCTTGGCAGACTTCGCGCTTTCGAGGGCTACCGCAAGCTCGGACGCTTGCGTCTTTGAGTCAAGCTCCAAACTCTCTTGTTTTTTCACGAGAGCCTGGAGCTCTTTCTGCACCTCCTCCACCCGCGCCTCCTGCTTCCCTCTCTCTGTGCGCTCCGTGGCCGCTCTGTTTTCGGCTTCGGACAGCGCTTTCTTAAGGGTTGCCACCTCGGTCGTGGCTCCTCTAATAGCACATTGATCCTGTCATTTTTTGCAACCACATCTTCCCTATATACTTGCACAAGGTATTACTTACCTTCCTTCTCCTCGAGTTGCCTCTTGGCATGGCCGAGCTCATTCTCGGACCGTGCGAGATTTTGCTTCAGCGTATCCACCTCCGCAGTCAGTGCAGCAGAGGCCAGCAGCGAAGCCTGCATACGCATATTGACTTGATTATGTTAGACTCCTACGAATGTTATTAGATCCTCTATTCGGCTTTTCTTTCTGAATGCCGAACAGAGCATCAGGGGCTACTGTCTATGCGTTAATATTTTTACATATTCTTTACTTACCACAAAGCCTATTAGAAGGCTGGCACAGGCTTCAGTCAGTCCGCTCTTGGCGGACTGAACCTTCTGGATCACCGCACTCATAGTAGTGCGGTGCTCCTCGTCGATGGAGGCGCCGTTAAGCACCTCCAGCAAATTGTTCGGTGCCTCCGGTTGGACGGAGGTCACCGGCTCGGTAGGCTTGGTCCTCTTGGAAGGAGGCTGCCTACCAGAGTCCGGCTCAAGGCCGGACTTGGAGCCCTTGGGGGTTCTATCCCCTTTACGCCTGGAGTCCGGGAGGTTGCCTTGCGGCGCCTCCAGGACCACCTCCTCTTGGCTTGGAACCTGTTGGTTCACCACCTCGGTGTCGTCCGTAGGGTGGGGGGAGGTAGCCGTCGGAAGCGAATTCACATCCGACGAATCCAGGGAGCCGCTCGACGACTCGTCGAGCCCGGCCTTGGGCGGACTGCATAGTCATATTCGGCGTAAGGAGGAGTTGTGCAAGAAAGGAACACTATGAATTGCTCTAGTGTCCGATACTTACTATCTCGCCAGGGGCTTGGCCCTGTGCGACCACTCCTCTTCGCTGTCGTCAGCGTTGGTGGAGTAGTCCAGAGGAAGGGTCTTCCCCTTCTTGGACCCTTCGGCCTCCCCAATTGGGGAGGCCTTCCTTTTCTTCCCTCCCCCCGCTGGAGGGGGAGAGGTCTCTTCTTCCTCCTCATCATCTTCACGGGAGGAGTGCGTCTTGGAGTCGTCGGATGATGAATCCGACACCTCCAGGCGCCGAGCACTCTTTCGAGTCCCCATGACCTTCTTCTTGGCCTTCTTCTCCGGCACCACATAGGGTGCCGGAACCAGCAGCTTCGCCAAGCGAGCGTCCGCTGGGCCTTCGGGCAAAGGAGCCGGACAGTTGATCTGTCTAGACGTCTCCTGCCAATCCTGTCAAAGGTAAGGGAGCTTAGATCCCGCATGGAGTCAAACTATGAAAAACTAATACCCTATAAAAGGTAAAAATAGCTTACCGCACTAGCGTGACGCTGCGTGCTGAATTCGCGATCCTCGGTAGCGGATGCGAGGGCCTCGGCGCCCTTGAAAAGCACCTTCCAGGCATCTTCGTATGTTGTGTCGAAGAGCCTGCTCAGAGTTCGGTGCTGCGCCGGGTCGAACTCCCACAGGTTGAAAGCCCGTTGTTGACATGGGAGGATCCGGTGGATGAGCATAACTTGGTCTATGTTGACAAGTTTGAGCTTCTTATCCACCAGGGTTTGGACGCATGTTTGGAGTCCAGTCAGCTCTCCTTTTTTACCCCACGACAGGCCCGTCTCTTTCCAGGAGGTGAGCCGCGTAGGTGGTCCAGATCGGAACTCGGAGGCTGCGACCCATTCAGGGTCGCGCGGCTCGGTGATGTAAAACCACCCCGATTGCCACAAGCATCATGTTTGGGTTGGTCCCATTTTTGTTCACTACTTAATGGGAAAAGACAGCAATACAATAGCTTCAATTCATCATTTATTTAAAACAGTACCAATACAAGTAGCACAACATCTCAAAGCACACTGCACAATCATGTGGATGAAGGCATGTACTGACCTTTCATGAGACGACCAACATAAAATACAAATCTACCAACACGAATAGGAAATCCAATCAAGTTTTGTGAAATTGCACTGAAATTAAGCTAAGTTGTCGGTGTGACATTTAAGTTTTCTATAGCAACAAGTTGAATAGATATCCCTGTTTTAAGAGGCAAAAAAGAAAACAATTACTGGCCAATAAAGCAGGATGAAACATGCGGCCACAAAAAGAAGCATCTACCTTATCTTGATGGAAAACAAAGTATAGGACAATAGCATTTCTAAAACGGTTGCATTGACTCATATTAACAGAGAAATTCTTTTAAAACAGATCAGTAGTTAATTCTGAGATTAACAACAGCAAAATAGCTGCATGGGACATGCCAGCACCATGTGCGTCCACACGTATAAATGGGTGATGCAGAGTATGTAGCCAAGCAGCATATATGCGATGGTCCCATATTTGTTCTCTTTGAACCTTCTTCCTATGTGAGGGCAGCAAATCTAGTCGTGCACAAACTACCTAACCCCCCGGTTTCTTTCCCTTTTCAACAAAGAGATCGGTTCCTTACAGATGTGTGTACTGGGTTACCCCCTTTTTCCCTTTTCAACCTACAAAGCGGCTGGATAGCCAGTCTATACTACTTTCCGCCCCTCCTTTCCTCATTGAACCATGTCCTAGATTCTTGCTCCAGCCCACAACACCCTTCTTTCCTCTTTGAACCAAGACCTAGATTAGACTATAGATCAAAAAAGATCCACATGCAGCTAGAGCAACGACGGTTTCAAAGAAACTTATACTTTAGGGTCATCGGGATGTGGCAAGGCGTGCGGCGGGAGGCCGGATCTGCCCACACTACGTACGACAACGATGAAGAAGGGGTCGGTGGCCCTCCCGCACAGGCGTTGGGTGAAAGAGAACAGCACAGCCGGCAGTGTATTGCCTCCCTCGCCGAAGGCGATAGAGTGAACGCTGCACCTCCTCCCCTTCCCGGTGTGACGGGATACCGACGCCTCCTTCACCAGCTATGAGGGGGGAGAGAGAGACAAGAGGCCAACGCAGTCTTGTTTAGATCTGGTGAAGAGAGGGTGAGAGACTGTGAATATAGCAAACCCTAGCAAATGAACGTTGAGCCTCTAGCATGTAACATATATGTAGTGTGGCGAGCGTGTGGAGAGTGCAAACCCTAGCGAACAAGCACAGAGGCTCCCGCTTATATATATACTACTGTAGTACGGACTGAGCTCCGGTGCCTTAACTGCACCTGCTTTTGGCTGTATGACAGGTGAGCCAGCCACATTTTGGGCCCACCTGTCGTAAATCCGAAGGCAGGTGCACTAAGTCAATGAAGCTGTGTCCATATAGTACTCTCATGTATACGACTAAAATATAGTGGAGTGGTTTTATTATTCTCTCCATAACAATCGTTTTAAATTGTGTAAGTATGAAACGAAACTCTTTATTTAATGTACAATGAAGAAAACTAGTACTACTTCCGATGAACTAATGATCCACGCCCACGCGTCTTGGTCGCACTTCCTGTCCTTCACGTGTGGTACACTACCCTCCCTTAAGTGAACAACCACACATGCGCCAAATTATCGGAAACGTGTGAGAGTGTGTACAAATAAATAAATTTAATTTCAATTATTGAAAAGGTTTGGGAGTATTACAAAGTTTGACTTCAGTCAAATCTAATATGCGGAGTAAATAAAAATGGAGGGCGACTACGTCCATCCGGGTTTTTAGTCCACACCATTTTTAAAAATCAAAGTTAATAGCTGGACAAATAAAATTACAGGGGAGCTGGAGACAAAGTTGTGAGAAGGCTTAGAAATCAATACAAAACTTATGCTCTTAGTACCAACATCGATCCTTCTTCGAGGAAACATTTGGTTCATAGCCAATTGTGTGATAAAATTACACCAACGTGAAAGACGACTGCGTCTCCAACGCAACCAAGGTGAACTGACAAAGGATATCATCTTTGTGCGTAACAAGCAAAGATCACTGATGGAAGACAGCTTGTTGTTCATCGAAAATTGATCAGCTTCACCAGCTGACGCAACCATGAGGCGCAACCATGAGCATCGATAGGTCATCGTGGTGATGCATCATCCATTTGGCATCAAGTTTGGGTGAGGCACCTAAGAAGTTCGACAAATCCTCACTATGGTCTGTTTCTTCTCAGTAATCAAGCTCGAGGAAGGAAGAACCACGTGGCAGAGGACAGTGAGGCGGAACAACAATGGCCATCCAATTTTGTGCAGTTCCACTAAAATTGAGGAAGACATGCCCGGGTATGTAGACACGCATTGCTGTTTCGAAAAATATAAAAAAGGGTTAGCAACGACATCTCAATTGTCAATAAGAATTAATGAAAAGTACACCAACAAACAGAAGCATCATAATTATCTTGATGGGAACTAAACCAGGATACCTGAGAAAAAAGCATTTCTTCATTTAACCAGTGATAGTACTACCACCATATGGACAATGACCGCACAACCACCATGTACTTTTTGTCGAAACAACATGTATACCTCCACCGAGGCATAAATCAGGACAACTTTTTGAGTGGCATTTCCTCTATAATAGTACTAGTAGGTGATGTTGGACCAGCCGACGAACCCTAGCTACTATGCATGGGGAGCTGGGGAGTAGTCGCATAGAAGAAAACCCGCACGCAGCGACCCGGGGAGCTGGACCAGTACAAGAAGTTATACCTCAAGTGGGCGAGATATCGTTTAGGCGGGCGGGCGGGATCTTCCCACACGACGGCATGGAACAAGGGCGCGGAGGATCTTCGTCCACGCCAGTGCTGGCTCCGAGAGGACGGTGCGCATTGGCTTCCTCTGTCGCCGACGGCGACAACGTCAATGCTGCACCTCCTCACCTCCCGCAGTGGATGGGATTCGGTCGGATCTGTGACCACCGGTGAGGAGAGAGATAGAGTGGACACTGTCATCTTGTTTTGATATGGAGAGGGTGAGAGAGCGAGACGCGAGAAACTCTATCAAACAAGAGGCTATAATGGAGTAAAAAATCTCACCATAGCAGTAGTTTTAAATAGAATACGCGCGTTCCCAAAAAAAAGAAACGAAAACTGGCAGACAATTTTTTAAGGGTCTGTCTAGGACACATCTAGATGTGACATAGTTATGTCACATATAAGTTGATGTCCACTCTGTTTGTGGTCTTTTCCTAGTTTTTTTTGTTTCTTGTTGCTACATTATATACTTGTGGGAGCTTAGATGTGATATCCTTAAATAACATCTAGATGTGAATTAGACAAACTGATTTTCTAACGTACCAAGAAAGAAAACTCGATCAAAAACACGCCCCCGCTTCTAGGTCGCGAGAGTCGTCGCGCACACACACATAGACATAGACATGCATATCCGTGTTTACGTAAAATTTCACTTCCATCTCCATCTCCAATCATATTTGTCCAAATGGCACATTATTTACGTTGTTAATTATATACACAACAATATTAACGTACATCATCTCTAGTTTGCGCACGTCCGGACCGCTGCCACGGCCGGTCCTGACCAATTCGAACCCTCTTCATCACCCGCGCGTGCTTCCCGCCCGAAACGGTCAGTTCCGCATTCATGCCCGGCCAGAGTGGACGCGACCTCTCACTGGTGCCGGCATTGAAGCGGCACGCCGGCCGAGAGAGTGTCGCCCGCGCCGCTTCCGGGTGTACGCGGCTGCTCCGCGTTCAAAGGTTGCAATAGCCGGCTACAACATGCGCGATCTCTTCCAGTAGTAAGTTCTTGGGAGTCCGTGCTACAGCTAGGTGTCCTCCCCCAACTCATCAATCTCTTCCAGTAGTGCTAGTACTCCATTGCGCGATCCATCGACAAGCAGGCAGGAAAGTTATGGTATACTACTCGGTTTGCGGTGAGTGGCATGCCGAGCGACCGTGTGGGGTCGAGCCGTGGAGGAGGGTGAGACATGAACATGACAGACGTGATTTAAACATTGGTTTTGCTCGATGGCACGATCCAACGAAATGAAACATTGGTTTCTCTCCGTTTCCATTTTTTCTCCGGAAAAATGGAAACTTTTCCACTCCATTTTCATTCCTATTCCAAGGTTGCCCGTTACAACATTCCATCAAATACAAAGGAAAACTAACACGCATGCTGATGCATCTCAATGATTCACAGATCATAGCCAATATTTACTTCACAACTAAAGAAAAAAGTTGTGAGAGCGTGTACGGTAGAAAAACTACTGATGGGGTCACTACGACTTAAACCCTAAACCCTAAACATGATTTAATTTCCTGGCCAGGTACAACCTATCGAAGGAAAGACGGCTGGCACCCTCAGATCATACGATGCTTTTGTGCAGTTCCACTAAAATCGACCTGAGCATCCCTGATGGCAAAGATATTGAAGAAGTGTGATTAGAATAATAGTACTGGCACTAGTTCATGAGACATAAACTCATCACAAGTAGAAGCCGGTAGAAGTAGAGAAAGATCGACATGGAGATGGAGCTACGGCAGTGGAGCAAGCCGGCTCCAAAAGGAAGATGGACTACCTGGGACGTCGGGCTGTAGCTAGAAGGGCGGTTGGGATGCGACATCGGCCCATACCGCGGTGACCCCCGATTGGGACGCACCGACTGTGGGTTTTCTCCCTCGCTGATGTCGACCGCGTCTACGCAGAACATTGTTCCCTTCCCCCAGCTGCGGGATCAGGCCCGTCGTTCTATGCTTGTGAAGAGAGCAACCTAAGCAAGCAGGCTTGTAGCTTAGGCTCCTGCTAGTGTATATATAGTGGTTTTATTTTTCTCTCCATATCAACCATTTTATATTGTGTACGTGTCATTCAAGAGTGAAATGATGGTTGCTTCTTCCGACTAACTTACTGTGTGATTTGACTGCTCCTTAGTGGCCCCTACACGTACTCCCCCTACGTGTATGCAACAGTCACACGTACACATGGACGCAAAAACGCGCGCGACGCCCTAATGCATGCATGTCTGAGCACACAACGGAACACACACGGTCACGCTCAAGTGCTCAACCTACACGTGCATGCACACACATACTCAGTCAGGGTGAGCTAGTGACCGTATGAACACCAGAAAATGTATATTGAGCGCAATGAGCGTATTATGAAGTCCACTGACCATATTTTTACAAATATACAGTGACAGACAGTGTATTTATCTCGTTTGAAATTAAGCCATATTAACCGGAGAGGAGGCAGCATGGACTAGCATTACTTTGTTGTGTCCCGTCAACTTGCCGAACAAGGAGAAGGTTGCAGGACGGGAGAAGCTTGCGCGCGGTGGCTCGCAGGACAAGGAGAAACTTTTGACTAATGCAAGCTCTCCCTCGCTCAGGCGGTGGACGTGCAACAGTTAATTCAGTGTCAGATTGCCAAAAGCATACACTATACTACTAGTGCTATTTTTGTTCGACTTCCCGAACAGCCAAGCGCAAAGTTTACTTGTACTACTACTATAGTCCATAAAGGTATGTACTATACTAGTACTAGGAACCGGATGGAGGAGCGTCTGCACTCTTATTATAATTTTAAAATGTGATAAAGCAACCTCAACACATTTGGTTCTCTTCGAGGGTTCTCGCATGTGATAGTGGAAGTTGATTGCATGGAACACTCGCCACAATTCTCGCTTAATTCTGGCTCATATCCTGTTACAAATAGTAGCGCTCAGTAATATTTCCTCTTTTTTGTTATTCAGCTTGTAAACAGGTCAGCAAACCTTGCGGCACATTTTCGTGCGAACCGTGCTTGCTGCACTTTGAATGTGGCCGAGAGCTGGCTTGATGAAACACCTCTCTTCCTACTTCTTTTTTTGCGGGGTACCTCGCTTCCTAGTGACCAGTGTCTTGGCTGATCGTCCTAAGAATGCTTATATATGAATAAAGCTCTCTCATTTACCCGCAAAAAAGATTAAGCCATATTAACCGGAAAGGAGGGAGTATGGACTAGCACTACTTTTTGGTGTGTCCCGTCAACTCGCAGAATGAGGAGAAGCTTGCAGGACAAGGTGAAGCTCGCTTATGCCTTTTGACTAATGCAACCTACCCTCGGTGGACATGCATCAGTCCATTCAGTGTCAGATTGTCAGAGGCATACACTGTAGTACCCAACATGCGGAGTACCATCATTGTTCGACTTCACGAAGGGGCGAAGAGCCAAGCGCAGTAGTACGCGTACTTGGTTTTGCACCTTCATACTACTCCACCCTCCGTCACAGTTTATAGGGCGTGCTTCATTATGATGCATTTCTCTCAATGCATTTCCACCACCAGAGAGACTTTAGACGTGTTTGGTTTAATGCTCAATTAATTAGGGTGTGGTAACCGCAATCAAGTCCACAATTTTCTCCCCATGTACTGTACTACTACGGAGTGCATGCATGTGTGTACCTGGGGTGGAAGCACTGCATGCATGTGTGTACACATTATTCCCTCTAGTAATAGACGCCGTGCTATAACTACCAATGCTATTTTTCAGGCCGATCGCTAGTCGCCTTGGTCCCACATATTTTTTTCTTTTTTCTAAAGCGCGTTGTATAAACAGTGACGGATGGAGTACTATGAGCGGATTCAAAGAAGAGCGTATTGATGGTTGCTTCTTCAGAGCAACTTACAGTGGGAAAGGTGGGGCTTATGATTTGACTGCTCATTACTCACTATTAATGCGGCGCAACGACCGGGCTGAGTCTCTCATGCGGTTGTGCACTACCCCGTCGGTTCTTAAATATACTCCAGAGTATTTGTCTTTCTAGAGATTTCAACGAGTGACTACTCAAATATTTTTCTTTTTAGAGATCTCAAATGGACTGGCACATACCGATGTATATAGACATATTTTAGAGTGTAGATTCACTCATTTTGCTCCGTATGTAGTCACTTGTTGAAATCTCTGTTAAGACGAATAGAATATTTAGGAACAGAGGGAGTACACATACGAAGCAAAATGAGTGAATCTACACTCTAAAATATGCCCGTTTGAAATTTGTAAAAAGACAAATATTTAGGAACGAAGGAGTATAATTTTGTGCATGGCACATGGACCCAGATGATGAAGAGGCTTCTGGCAATGCTATCAAGCTTCCATCATTTGTTTACATAATTGACATACTATACAAATAATTTTCCAGCGACATGAAATTGTACAATGGTGTGAGCTTTCAGCTTTTGTTTCGTGTGTCTTGCCATTGATGCTCTTTCAGAAACAATAAAAAACTAACTTCCTTGCTAATGCATGTCAATTATTAGCAGATCAGAGCTAATAATTACATCACAACCGAAGACAAAGTTGTGAGAAGGTGTTAAATTAAAATTGATCCATGCTTTCATTGGCAGCAACGTTCGCCCAGCTCTGTCTAAATCAACAAGGCATGTTGGGAAAAAAGTAGCTGTCTGGAGCATGCAACATTCCGATCATTTTGTGCAGTTCCACTAAAATAGAGCTGAGCGTCCCTGTTCCAAAGATATAAAGAGTGATTATGATAAGCGAGGACTGCTGATGAAACAATAAACACACAAATAGAAGCCGGTCACCTTTGCAGTCTCTCTTAAGACTAACTAGTTGGAGAAGATTAGGCTCGGAGTTGGCTGAGGAGGATAGAGCAAAACCAATCTCCCTTTGTGAAGTCGCACTAAAATGTAGAGATGTTGCCCGTGTGACATTTTAATACAACTGCACAAAACACCCTTAATAAAAAAGTGATTTGTGCAGTTCACCAAAAGGTCGCAATAGCAACGAGGTGAAATGGATAGCCTTGTTTGCAAAAAAGAGGTAGAAAGGAAACAATTACTGGCCAATAATAGTTGATGACACATGCGACGACAAAAAAGAAGCATATTCCTTGTCCTAAGGGAAGATAACAACACGGTTGTGTTTGTCTAAAATGGTGTGAAGACGAGAATGCAATATGGAAAGTACGCCGGACGAGCTACATTCTGGGCAAAGAACTATGGAAGATCCACATGCAGCAACATGGGAAAACGGGCAGTGGAGCAATGCCGGAGGGGATACCTGGCGGCGGGCGGAATCTGCGAGCAGGTGGCGTAGGCCCTGCCTCGCCGGAGCTTGGTCAGCGAGAACAGCGTGTACCGCAGATCGGGACGTGCTGCCTCGGCGCCGTTGAACGGAGAAATGATGCACTTCCTCCCTTTCCCCCGGCGGACGGGATGCGACCGAATCAGTGACCAACGGTGAGAGAGAGAGAGGCCACCGAACTCCCTTTCCCCCGGCGGACGGGATGCGGCCGGATCAGTGACCAACAGTGAGAGAGAGAGGCCACCGCACTCCCTTTCCCCCGATGGACGGGATGCGACCGGATCAGTGACCAACGGTGAGAGAGAGAGAGAGGCCACCGGAGCCTTGTGTGAGATACTCTGAAGAGTGGACTACCTTTTCCTCCATAAAAATCGTTTTATATTCTGTGTACGTGCCATTGAGCGCTATAACTTTATTTAAAAATAACGCGGCAATGCGTCAAGTCGAACTTTGTTTCGTGCACACATGGTACACGACCTCCCTAGGTAAACAACCGCTACAGGCGTTCAAATTAGCATGTGAGCTGCAATTTCGTAAAGAAATGAGCTCCACCATGTACCCGCGCGGGTGTGGCTGGGCACGAAGCGTGAGTACTTGCACGGTGCACCTATTCTCTTCTTGTATACGTACACCACCTACGTGGGGTTGTGTGAGAGAGATACAAACCTAGAGAGATATAGTGTGTGGGTTCTTGAGAGTTTTTGGGGGGGTCAATCAAAAAATTTAACATATGCAATGTGTGTGAAATAGAGTCCTGGATATAACATATATATAGAGGGGCGATCCACGAGAAGAAAGCGGAGGTATCATCGGCTTGAGGTGTCCATAGAATCGAAGAGAGGGATGATGTGTGTGTGTGCGCGCGCGATCGATAAAGAGTGCCATCGAATTTGTGTGCGCCCACATCAAAGATATAGAGTGGCTGGCCTACTGGAACGTGAGATGGGACATGTGTAGTTTGTCTCTGTGGCATGGATACCTACCTGCAGCGCTCGACTATCGGTGTGTGGTGGGGTGAGGGAGTCCTGGTTTAGGGGGTGTTCGGATAGCCGGACTATACCTTCAGCCGGACTCCTGGACTATGAAGATACAAGATTGAAGACTTCGTCCCGTGTCCGGAAGGGACTTTCCTTGGCGTGGAAGGCAAGCTTGGCGATACAGATATTCAGATCTCCTACCATTGTAACCGACTTTGTGTAACTCTAACCCGCTCCGGTGTCTATAACCGGAGGGTTTTAGTCCGTAGGACAACATACACATCAACAATCATACCATAGGCTAGCTTCTAGGGTTTAGCCTCTCTGATCTCGTGGTAGATCTACTCTTGTACTACCTATATCATCAATATTAATCAAGCAGGAGGTAGGGTTTTACCTCCATCGAGAGGGCCCGAACCTGGGTAAAACTTCGTGTCCCTTGCCTCCTGTTACCATCCGGCCTAGACGCACAGTTCGGGACCCCCTACCCAAGATCCGCCGGTTTTGACACCGACATTGGTGCTTTCATTGAGAGTTCCTTTGTGTCGTCGCCGTCAGGTTCGAGGGCTCCTAAGATCATCAATAGCGATGCAGTCCAGGGTGAGACCTTCCTCCCCGGACAGATCTTCGTCTTTGGTGGCTTCGCACTACGGGCCAATTCGCCTGGCCGTCTGGAGCAGATCGAAATCTACGCCCCTGGCCATCAGGTCAGATTTGGAAGTTTAAACTACACGGCTGACATCCGTAGGGACTTAATCTTCGACAGATTCGAGCCACTGCCGAGCGTGCCGCACTGTCACAACGAGCATGATCTAGCTCTGCCACTGAACAGTGCCCTGGAGGCCGCACACGCATCGGCTCCGACCCTTAGTTCGGAGCCAACTGCGCCGATCGAGGATGGGCGGTTGGACGCCACCTCGGGGGCTGCGATCCCAACGGTGATTGAGCCGAACACCAACCCCGTACTCTACGAGACTCGTGACTCCATGGAGCCGGATTCCTCTCCGGACTCCGAACCCTCCGCGCCCTGCCGATCGAATCCGATTGGGCGCCAATCATGGAGTTCACGGCCGCGGACACCTTTCAGCACTCGCCTTTCGGCGATATCCTGAAGTCACTGAAGTCTCTCTCTTTATCAGGAGAGCCCTGGCCGGACTACGGTCAGCAAGGTTGGGGTTCGGACGATGCAGAAATTCAAAACCCACCCACCACCCACTTTGTAGCCACTGTCGACGATTTAACCGACATGTTCGACCTCGACTCCGACGACATCGACGGTATGGACGCCGATGAAGGAGCCGATGAAGAACCAGCGCCTACTGAGCCCTGGAACACCACCTCGTCATACGATGTATACATGGTGGACACACCAAAAGATGACGACGAGGAGCGGAAGGACGCACCGAAGGCTTGTTCCCTTGAAAAGCAGTGAAAACGGCGACGCAAGCGCCGCCCCAAATCCCGCCTCGGCAAAAATAGCAATCACACAGACCCAGACTGGAGCAGGGCGAACCACTGCCAGACAACGGCAATCCGGACAATCAAACCGAACAAACAAATCCTACCAAGGATAATGGTCCGGACGACATAACGCCGGACAGGCACCCGGAGCAGCAGAACGCCCGTAAAAGGCTTGTTGCCACCGCGAGGATCCTTAAAAAGCAGAAGCGAAGGCTCAAGGCCGCGCAAGACACACTCCAATTCAGATGGAGCAAAATACTCAACACTGCAGCAAGGAACGGCGACAATCGCCCCTCCAAGAGCTACCCAAAGCGGAAGCTGCTACCCGAATTCGACAAGGAGGCCTCAGACCCCCCACAACCAATCAAAGCAGCCACCTGGTCGGATAGACGACCCCTCTACCAACACAAAGCGGCATACAACGCCGCTCACAATACAACACGTGACCCAGGTGAGGGTTCGCACCCAAAGGACGGCGCAACAAGATCCATCTATGGACCACGCAAGCACGCTCCAGCATACAATGCAACACAAACATCCGAACAACGCGTTACACCCAGCTACAGGGGTGCCGCACACCCCCTATGTTTCACCGAGGAGGTGCTGGACCATGAATTTCTAGAGGGATTCAAGCCCATAAATATAGAGGCATACGATGGAACAACAGACCCTGGGGTTTGGATTGAGGACTACATCCTTCACATCCATATGGCTCGAGGAGATGATCTCCACGCCATCAAATACTTACCCCTCAAGCTCAAAGGGCCAGCTCGTCACTGGCTCAAAGGCCTCCCCGAAAGCTCCATTGGAAGTTGGGAAGAGCTCGAAGATGCCTTTCGGGCAAATTTTCAAGGGACTTATGTTCGACCTCCGGACGCGGACGATTTGAGTCATATAACTCAACAGCCCGGAGAGTCAGCCCGAAAGCTTTGGAACAGGTTTCTTACCAAAAAGAACCAGATTGTCGACTGTCCGACACCGAAGCCTTAGCGGCTTTCAAGCATAGCATCCGTGACGAATGGCTCGCCAGACACCTCGGCCAAAATAAGCCGAGAACGATGGCCGCACTAACAAACCTCATGACCCGCTTTTGCGTGGGTGAGGACAGCTGGCTCGCCAGATGCAGTACCAGCGACCCCAGTACATCTGAAGTTAGAGATGGAAATGGGAAATCACGGCGCAACAGCAATAACAAACGCCGAAATAAAGAAGATAGCACGAAGGGCACGGTAGTAAATGCCGGATTCAAAAGCTCTCAGCCAGGTCAAAAGCCGCCCCCTAAAGGCACCAGGGATGAACTGTCCAGCCTCAACAAAATTTTGGACCAAGTATGTCAGATCCATAGTACCCCTGGTAAACATGCCAATCATACCCATAGAGAATGTTGGGTCTTCAAGCATTCCGGCAAGCTCAACGCCGTACACAAGGGGGAGGATACGCCAAGTGAAGACGAGGACGAGCCTCCCAAGCAAGACACGGCGGAACAAAAGAAATTTCCACCAGAAGTCAAAATAGTAAACGTGCTACACGTAATCAAGAAAAAAAACAACGCGACACTCCCAGGGAAATATACCCAAGTGCCTATCACCGCGAAGTCCTGCCACTGGTCGTCTCAACCGATCACTTTCGACCATCGCGATTACTCTGCAAGTATCCGACACGCAGGGTGGGCTGCCCTGGTATTAGACCTAGTAATTAGTGGATATCACTTCACACGAGTCTTGATGGACGGCGGCAGTAGCCTAAACCTAATATATCAGGATACAATCCGCGGGATGGGGTTAGACCCAACACAAATTCGCCATAGCAATACTACCTTTAAAGGAGTAACGCCAGGACCAGGGGCTCGTTGTATGGGCTCCCTCCTCCTACAAGTTATATTCGGCTCCCCCAATAACTTCTGTTGCGAGCATTTAACTTTCCACATTGCTCCGTTTCAAAGTGGCTATCAAGCACTACTCGGACGCGAGGCTTTTGCTCGCTTTAATGAAATACCACACTACGCCTCCCTTACACTCAAGATGCCCGGTCCACGTGGCATCATTACAGTGCACGTAAATATCAAGCAATCTCTGCATGCCGAAGAGAGTGAGGCGGCCTTGGCAGCCGCACACTAAAAGCGCCCGGACCAGCGAAAGCACCCAATAGGTCGTCAAGACCTCAGACACAACGAATAGAGTCCAGCGCCGCTACTTATACCGAATAAATGGTCACACCCCTATTCATCAATACAAGGGGCTCAACGTGCGTAGACATGTGGCAATTTCTCCTCATCTTGAATTATGCATGGTTTCTTTAACAAACTATCTTTTTGCACGACAACCTTTTTCACCTAAATTCCTCTCTTTTACAGATGATCATCGTGCTACACCCATCCAGGATACGGCACAACGGAGACACAGGCGCAAACGTGCAGCAGGGACCCGCTCCAAGGATTCTTTTTAGATTAAGACCCTGCGTAAACCTTTTTTACTGTCTCTTGTTGATACATATCCACCGTTGAGAAGGATGCTGACGTCTTGGCATGTGGCCATGCCAGACCAATGCACGTACCTGGACACAAGGGGCTTCTTACAAAGGCCGTTATTTAGGCCCGGCTTATACCACAAAGACCGAATACCTTAGGGAGTGTTCGGCGTCGCGAGTTTGGCCCTATATGCATCAACTCCGAATCATTGTCTTTGGTCAAATGTTGGGTTTGCCCGGCTCTTGTGTTTTGGTGCCTTACGTTCCGCTTTATCGACTAAGGTAGCACCAGGAGAACTACTGCGATTGTGCCCTGGTTCATCCGGACGAGCACCTCAATGGAGAAAGCCGAAAACTGACTGTCATGATATAGTGTGAGACTGGTCAACCACTCGATGACCTATGGGAATGTTAGAATTCCTCTACCTTAATGAAGGGCCATTTTCCGGCCACGCATGTACGCACCCCGGGATCAGGAGAGTGCGGAGCCACCAGGGGCTATCTAGTAGCCCCACTGTCAAACTCCCATGGCTAAGTGAAAGTGTTAAAGCATTATAGTACGGTTGCCTCGCTCGCTCCGCTATCACCTCCTTAATAAGACCAAGACGTTGGGTTAAGTGTGAACGCGTGTTTCTGCGAACACCTCCACATTATATGTGTGGGGGTTGAAGCCGACGACTGCAATCTTTCAGGTTATACACATGTATACATAAACGGCCGCCCAGGAGGCATCATATTACTTTCAGGCAAAAGTATAAAAATAGCCTTATGAAAATTTATAAAAGCATTTCGCTTACAATGAGATTACATATCACTCAAACATAATATTTTTTGAGCATTGGGTCTCTATCAAACGAGCACCCTCAAGAACTTCTTCAAAGTAGTGCTCAGCAGCCCTTCGACCTATGGCCGAATCCCGCGCTGCAACAGTGGTAGCATCCATCTCCACCCACTGTGCTTTCACATGGGCAAAGGCCATCCGTGCGCCCTCTATGCATGCCGACCTCTTCATCGCATCAATGCGCGGCACCACGTCAAGGAACCACTGCACCAAGCTGAAATAGTTGTTCGGTTTTGACCCTTCCGGCCATAGCTGATCCACAACAGACCTCATGGCGAGTCCGGACAACCTATTTAGTTCGGCCCATCCGGCTACTTGATGAGTCAATGAAAGCGGACGCTCGGGAGAATGGAATTATCTCCAAAATAGCTGGTCTACTTCACGGTCCGTCTGACCTCGGAAGTACTTGGCCGCATCGGCAGCGCTCGCTGCCAAATCCATATACACATCCTCTGAACTCCACAGTCGATCCAGAGGGGCATACCATGGATCTACGAACTTCCTCTGCAACATAAAGGATTTCCCAGCTAGAATTTCCCCGGCTTCCCGCAGCTCCTCCGTCTTCGCCCTCATAGCAGAGCGGAGGTCTTTTCTCATCGCCGCAGACTTCTCAAGGTCCGATGCCTTCGCCTGATTTTCCTTTTTGAGAACCCGGCAACGGTCGGCAGTGACTTTTAATTCTATAGCCATTTTGGCCATCTTATCTTGGCTCTCGCCATGCGCAGCCTTCTCGGCTCGCAACTCTTTGGCCGCCTTCAAAGCAGCCGCATTACCCAACCTCGCTTGTTCCTTGGCTCGGGCAAGTTCCACCCGCAAGGCTTCAACAGTGGCAGATCCATCTGCAGTCACAGCATGTTAAAGATATTGAATCTTGTTGCTCTTCCTATGTGGCGTTTACCAAATAATAATGCTTACCTTGTGCCTCGTCAAGACTTTTGTTAACAAGCTCGATGTCAGCGTCTGCCGCATCCAACTGCCGTTTTAATTGGGCAAACTCGCTAGTCCGGCCAGCCACCGGAGTTTCCACCACCTGCACATAAGGGCAGTATGGTTATTACCTGAGAATACGATCCTCTGCTCGTCATCGTTTCCGACGACAACCAGAGTCTCAGAGTCTACTATCTACACAGGGCACATCTAGCATGTGCAGGTCTATCATACATTATTTTTACGTACCTCAAAGCCTGTCAGTAGACTCATAAAAGCTTCATGCAATCCGCTTTCGGCGGACGCGATTCTCTCCACCACCGTATCCATCAGCATACGGTGTTCATCTGAGATGGCTGCTCGCCCCACCAACTCCCTCAGAACATCCAATCGCACACTAGACGGTGCCGGACTCTTTTGTTTGCTCTCTTCGGGAGCCGGACACTGGGAGCTTCGGGGGTCGACGGGATTATCTTCTGGCCTCGCCGGACTCGGAGAGGCCCTCCGCGACGACACTTCAGGGTCGCGCGCTTCTGGAGCGGAGGAGTCCAGAGGAGGCGTTTTGCTCTCCATCATCTCTGGAAGAAGATCCCCCGAAGACGAGCTCATTTGAGAGGGGCTAAGGCCTGAACTGCAAAGACATATGCGGTGGTTATTTTCTTAGAAGAAAAAGATGGCATATCTGTACTGATAAAGTATTTCGGGTCACTTACGCCTCATGGGAGAATTGATCCCCCCGCGAACTTTGTTCGGCAACAGCACCCCCCAAGGCAGGACCCTCGGTGGGAGACTTCTTCTCTCGTTTGGAAGCTTTGGCTTTCGAATCCCCGGGCGCGGTCCTTTTCCTCTTCTGGTCATCTTCCTTCATGAGGACGCCCGCTCCCTCGGTTAGAATGGGCAGCGTTGGGGGCCCGCGTCCGCCCTTATTGTCCTCCACAATATCTTCCTTCAAGGGCTCCGGGCAAGGTGCAATCTGGAGCATCTTTTCCAGTACCGGATTTTCCAAACCCTCAGGGAGGGGGTCCGAACACCAAATCAACTTCGCCTTTGCTAGCCAGTCCTGATCAAAAGCGAACTCTCAGAGATAACTTCGTGACAAATGAGAGACAATATGTTTGGTCGGAAGATTTCTTACCTGTTCGGCGGCGCGGTTACTGCTCAGGCCCACGTCCTCGGTGATTTCCGGACACTCTATCTGAGGACCGAAGAATGACTTGTACATCTCCTCGTGCGTCAGGCCAAGGAAATTTTGAATGGCACGTGGTCCCTCGGGATTGAACTCCCACAAGCGAAGGGGCCAGCATTTGCAAGGTTGGACTTGACAAACCAGCATAACTTGTGTTACCGCAACCAAACTGAAATCTCCGTTGAAGAGATCTTGAATGCGGCTTTGCAGTATAGGCACATCCTTGGCCGGACCCCAACTCAATCCTCTACTAATCCATGACATCAGTTGTGGTGGAGGGCCCAGACGGAAAACAGGGGCGGCCGCCCACTTGGCACTTCTAGGGGCCGTGATGTAGAACCACTCCTGTTGCCACAATTCAGACACCTCTAGAATGGAACCTTTGGGCCATGAAGCTCCCGCTATCTTGCGTATTGAGGCACCTCCACACGCCGCATGTTGCCCCTCGATCATCTTCGGCTTTACTTCAAAGGTCTTGAGCCATAGGCCAAAGTGAGGGGTAACCCGGAGGAAGGCCTCGCACACAACAATAAATGTCGTGATAGGAAGAAAGGAGTCCGAAGCTAGATCATGGAAATCTAGCCCGTAATAAAACATCAAGCCCCTGACGAAAGGATCCAGAGCAAGGCCTAGACCTCGGAGGAAGTGAGAGACGAACACGACGATCTCGTTGGGTTCGGGGGAGGGGATGGCCTGCCCTCGAGCAGGCAGCCGATGCGGAATCTCGGCGGTCAGATATCTGGCCCCCTCAACTTTTTGATGTCTTCTTCCGTGACAGAAGAAGGCACCCATCGGCCTTGAAGGCTAGATCTAGACATAAGTAAAGGTTCGGAGCACCAGACCTGAACTTTGGGCATTTGAGCTTGAGGTGGGTGAAGGATTCAATTGAGCACGGGAGGGAAAGATAAAGGCCTTGTCCCTTTATAAAGAGGGTGAATATCAAGCGTCCTCTCCGTGTCCATTTAGACTTGCCTATAATCTAGGAGTCCTAGAAGCGGTTGGGTTACCCACGCCTGTATTGATGAGAATCCCGGAATAAGGGGACATGATCTCTGCTTTGACAAGACGTGCCAAGGAAACCGCCTCGCATGATGCGCTGAGGTGGGATAATGAAACAACTCGGATAAAGGCTTGGCCGTGATGTGTCACACTATGGAATACGTCTGCAGATTAGATTTGTGTAAATATTATTCTCTCTATGGAAATATGTGGAAACTTATTTTGCAGAGCCGGACACTATCTTTGTGTTCAAAATCTTCTATGAATTACTTGGAGGAGGAACCCGCCTTGCAATGCCGAAGACAATCTGCGTGCCGGACTCAACGTCATTGAAGCCTGGTTCAGGGGCTACTGAGGGAGTCCTGGTTTAGGGGGTGTTCGGATAGCAGGACTATACCTTCAGTCGGACTCCTGGACTATGAAGATACAAGATTGAAGACTTCGTCCCGTGTCCAGAAGGGACTTTCCTTGGCGTGGAAGGCAAGCTTGGCGATACGGATATTCAGATCTCCTACCATTGTAACCAACTTTGTGTAACCCTAACCCTCTCCGGTGTCTATATAAACCGGAGGGTTTTAGTCCGTAGGACAACATACACATCAACAATCATACCATTGGCTAGCTTCTAGGGTTTAGCCTCTCTGATCTCGTGGTAGATCTACTCTTGTACTACCTATATCATCAATATTAATCAAGCAGGATGTAGGGTTTTACCTCCATGGAGAGGGCCCAAACCTGGGTAAAACTTCGTGTCCCTTGCCTCCTATTACCATCCGGCCTAGATGCACAGTTCGGGACCCCCTACCCGAGATCCGCCGGTTTTGACACCGACATGGGGGAAGAGGGAGGCCCAATTAACTATAGAGGTACAATGGCTGTTATATGTGTGGAGGAGGAGAGTGGCCTACCTCATGTATTAAGGAGATCGATCTGCCTCATGTATTAAGGGAGATCGATCGGCATCCATGCATATGTGCAGGAGATGAATAAGGTTGGGAGAGAGACAGAGCAAGAGTGTTGGAGGGGGTGGTAGTGGAGTTGCTTCTAACAAATGGTGGGATAGGCTTGCTAGACAAACGGAGGGCACGCCCGCAATATCAATAAGAGAGGAGATGGCTGCTTGTTGTCTGTGCACGTGCGTGTGAGAGACGGGTCAGGAGGCATGCATGAATGATGAGGGGGGACGATGTGGTTGTGGTAAGCAGATGTAACTACATAGGAAGATCAATCGCCTTTGTAAGAGAAAGGAGAGACATAACTTGTGAGGTACGTCGATCGATGGGGGTAGTTAAAGTCGATCTAGGTATATGTTGGGAGATCGATCGGTATACATGCATGTGTGTGTTAGAAGCAAATGAGGCACGAGGAGAAGGATAGAGAGAGAGGGATGCATGTAGGAGGTGGTACGAGAGTCATACTATATCGAGGGGGAGGAGTGTGCGAGTACGAGAACGATGAAAAGAGTGGTGGGAGTGAGGCATGGACGGTGACAAGAGAAGAGGGGAAGCTTGTGTTTGTGCTAGGCACACCTAGCTAGAGAGGCATATCGATCGATGTGTGCCGTAAAGGAGTTGGGGGGCCTACACACACCGTGGGTGAACGACCTAAAGTGAAAAGACGAATTTGCACGATGGAGCTAGAGAATGCTGAGGGAGGGTGAGAGGGATGCGGGCGTGTGCATGCACAAGAGAAAGTTAGCGCTAGCTACAAAGATAAGAGGGTTGTGTGGGTGTAAAAGACGAATAGAGATCATATATACTTCATTATAAAAAGCGAATTCAGATATTTGAAGAATTTATCATAGTGTTTCAAACCGACGGATGTGTGAATATATATAACGGTGATACACATGGTGTGGTTATGAACATGGTATACTACATTTAATATATTTTATCTCTACTCTTATAAAAAACGGAGTTGTTGATGATGGTGTGCCTGCCATCCTGCATTATAGGCCGTCTGATTTATATCTGGCGGATAGCAAGGAAACTATGATGGTTGAAGTTGGCAACAATCATGATTGTTGATTCTTATTGAAATAGAGAAACGAATTCAAATTTAGTTCCAATTGCAGCGGTAGTACAGACATTTGGAATGCACTAAAATGTTGGTATGAGTAGGTTACATGCATTATACAGCAAGCGAAAAAATTTAATCGGACATAACATGGATTCGTACTCCCTCCTTCCATCTATATAGGGCATAATGAGATTTTTAAGACCGCCTTTGACTATTGACAAGATTAATAGTACATGACATGCACAATGTGAAAATTGTATCATTGAAAGAACCTTTCACAAACGAATTTAATGGTGTGCTTTGTGTAAGTTTCATGTCATATATCATTGCTCTAATATTTGGTCAAAGTTAGCATCGAAAAATGCATTAGGCCCTATATAGATGGAAGGAGGGAGTAGCTTTGAATAGCATTTGTATAGTAAAACAGGGCAAGACTCTCTCTTTGTGTGGTGTGAATAGTTTTATTTTTTCATTTTCTTTTTGGTTGAGGGAAGTGCGAATTGATTTGGTACGTACAAGTACAATATTACTACATGTTAGGCTTGTCCCTAAAATTCAACCCGCGTCTTGTTATATCCCGAAAATTCAGATATCGTGCTCCCAAAACTGGCGCCTTCACAACCCGCGCCTTGCTATCCCGAAATTACAACGCGCGCGAAAACTCCCTCCAGCTGCCAAATCCCGACACACGAAATCCCCCTTCTAACCCTGAGCCGAAAGGGCCGCTAGTTCAAATCGGTGGGGGGGGTACTTTTGTAACACACCCTACATTTTGTACAAGCGCGTTCCTAAGTCATGCTTCACCCCCTCCCATCACCCCCTTTTCACCATTCGAAATCCCAGGCTGCCATAACCTCTCCGCTCCAGCCGCGAAACCCCACCCTCCTTCATCCGCCACGTCACCGCTGCCCAGCCGAAGCCTCTTCCCCGACGACGTCGTCCATTGCAACAGCTCGACGTTCCTCGTCCACCTCCCCAGATGAGGATCTGTCGTCCATCTCGCCGTCCCGCCGGTTCAGCCGCCCCATCCTCCACCTCCAAGGAGCTGCTCCGACGATCGCCTTGTCTATCGCGGCTGCTCCATCCCGACAGCGTCGCCTTAACCTGCTGCACCGGAACCGCAGCATCCTCACCGACTCCTCGGACAAAGTCGAGGCCTACTCGGCGCCACCAAAGAGGTTGTACACTCATCGCATTGTACCTTCTCCTTACCTCGACCTCCCGGCGCCGACGGTGCTCCTTCCCGCACCCCCATGGAGAGGCTACCTTGAAGCCGGTGCCGCGGGCGACATCTCCACGACGGCTCTCCCCCCAGTGTGAGGCCCCTTCGACGACGACGTCCATACCAGCCGGATCAGCTGCTGCTGCTCCGACTCTCGCTCGATCGCTCGCTCGCCCAGCTGTTGTTGCTCTCCCCTCACTCGTGCTGCTGCTCTACTCCGATTAAGCCACAATTCAGTCGACTGAATCGACTTTTGGGTTAGTCGATTTTCAGGGGTTGGGGAGCTCACCGAAGTTAAGGAAGAACCACCCGCAACGGGGACGGGGGCTCGCCGGAGAGGTACCCCACTATCTATCTTAGGGTTCAGGGTGGGGGCAGGGGGCCTTGAGGGCTGGCTAGGGCGGCGGTGGCAAGTTGTTTCGGGGTGGCGAGGCAGTGCTGGGGCCGGCGGTTCGGCCGGTGGTGGCTGGCGGCTCAGGAGGGTGCAGGTTGAAGATGAACTGCAGGCCCTCCCTAAACTACATGTCAAGTGTGAAAGTGCGTTATATCGACTAGAGGGGGGGTGAATACGCGATTTTTATGAAAGTCTTCAAAACGTAGGAGTTATGAAGACAAACGATAGAAGTAAACCTAATACCCTGCAGCGGAAGGTAGACTACACTAGGCAAGCCATAGTCAAGTATTCAATAGAGTGAAAGCACAATGACTAATAGCAGCAATGTAGTAAGGATCAGGTAGGAAGATATTGTGAAGCCAGACAGAACACACAGTCACTCAGTGAAGACAAAAGATAGTGCAAACATACAATGACTTCACAAGGAGTAACAGTAAGTAAAGGGAAGGGAAGATGAAACCAGTGACTCGTTGAAGACAATGATTTGTTGGACCAGTTCCAGTTGTTGTGACAACTGTACGTCTGGTTGGGGCGGCTAGGTATTTAAACCTTAGGACACACAGTCCCGGACACCCAGTCCTGAACACGCAGCTCAGGACACCCAGTCCTCACCGTATTCCCCTTGAGCTAAGGTCACACAGACCTCGCCCAATCACTCTGGTAAGTCTTCAAGGTAGACTCCCAAACCTTCACAGACTTCGTTCACCGGCAATCCACAATGTCTCTTGGATGCTCAGAACGCGACGCCTAACCGGCTGGAGGATGCACAGTCCTCAAGTGTAATAAGTCTTCAGATCACACAGACAAGAAGACTTAAGTGATGCCCAATTCTCTTTGGCTCTGGGTGGTTAGGGCTTTATCCTCGCAAGGAATTCTCTCTCAAAGGCTTCGAGGTGGGTTGCTCTCAAACGACAAAAGCCGTACTCTCAATCTGAGCAGCCAACCGTTTATGGTTGTAGGGGGTGGGCTATTTATAGCCACTTGGCAACCCGACCTGATTTGTCCGAAATGACCCTGGGTCACTAAGGAACTGACACGTGTTCCAACGGTCAGATTTCAAACTCACACGGCAACTTTACTTGGGCTACAAGCAAAGCTGACTTGTCCGACTCTGGACAAGATTCGCTCTCATAGTCTTCACTCGAAGACATAGGTTTTGGTTAGGCATCACTTCAGTCATTCTGACTGGTTCTCTTGGACCCCACTTAACAGTACGGTGGTTCCTATGACTCAACACAAAAGAAAAAGAACTACGAAAGATCTAAGTCTTCGAGCTCCATAGGCTTCATGTGGTGTCTTCTCTTGTCATAGTCTTCAATGTGAATATCTTCATATACCACCTTTGACTTCAATGTCTTCATACATTTTTAGGGGTCATCTCTGGTAGGAAAACCGAATCAATGAGGGACTTCTACCTGTGTTATCCTGCAATTCTCATAAACACATTAGTCCCTCAACTAGGTTTGTCGTCAATACTCCAAAACCAACTAGGGGTGGCACTAGATGCACTTACAATCTCCCCCTTTTTGGTGATTGATGACAAACTAGTTGAAGTTTTCAACGGGGAATATAATCTGTGAAATTGTAAAGGATAAGGAATTGTCTTCATAAGTTGCAAGGGCTCCCCCTGAAGATGTGCATATAAGTAATTTGCTTTTGGAATGCAAATGCACATGGCAGGTTGTACTTGTGGAGATCCACTTCAACTTATGATGACAATCCACTATGCATGTGAAAGTATATGAAGATAATGACAATGCATAATGGAAAATGGACGTCTGCAGAATGATCTAAGTGCGGAATTTATCGTCGCACATGCGGAATTTATCATCGCAAAACAAAGTGGCAGATAAGTAGCAGACGACCATCGAGTTTAAGTGTTACAACTCAAAGAACCAAATGTAGCAAAACGAGAGTTGTAAGCACGAAGCAAAATATAAAGCACCCGCCCATATGGACCCGCTTGAAGACTATCAACCTCATATGCTTCTCCCCCTTTTGTCAGTAAGGACCAAAAAGGTTTGAAGACATAGAGCATCTACTCGTTCCCATGCGGAGTAGGTGAAGTAGCAGGGTCGTTGGTGGTGTTTGGCGGTGCTGAAGAGCTTGGAGCAGAGTTGACGCGTGCTGAAGGAGGTGGTGGTGAAGTAGCATCATCTTCATCCTCGATAACTCTGGCAGTCACTGTTGCAGCAGATGAAGAGAACTCAGAGTCTTCAAGGGATGGAGTTCCTAGCAGCACAGCTCTTCGAGGAGGTGTGGAGTCAAACTTGAATCGCTCAGTGAAGCCATCCTCTTGGAGATCATCTTCAGAACACATCATCGTTAGCCCTTTCCATGTGCGGCGACAGGTTTCATGGGCAACGAAAGCATTCTTGGTGGCAAGATTGCGAATGCGATTAACATCCACCAAGAGGCTTTTCATCTGACGCTTCAGCCAGTCATGATGCCTATCCTGTTTCTGATGAAGAGCCACAAGAAGCTCTCGGTCGTTGAGAACACGAGTGCGCTTCTTGGGTCTTGGAGCAGTTGTACTATCAGTGGCTTCAGTAGACGCAGGGTGTGGTGCACGTGTAGTGCCAGCCAAAGGATACACCCGAGTGACTGCTTCAACTCCTTCAATGTTCTGTGAGAAACTCTGATGCTCTGCATTCTGAAGACTTAGAGGTTCCTTTGCAGGCTCAGGATAGATGGCTTCAGTAGAGATATCCACATCAGGCAGAAAAATCCTATGATTGCGAGCAGATGGCTGATATGAGATATCGGAGTGAAGTTTAATTAGCCGCATTACCCATGGGGCGTAGAACTTCAAGCCAAACAGATCAGAGCCTGATGCAGCAAGTTGGCGGATGAATAAGTCCTGTGCATTGAAGCATTTTCCATGAAGAATATAGAAGACCAAAGTCTTCATTGCACCCTCAAGCTTGGCATTTGGAGAGTGCCCTTTGATGGGCCAGAGAGTTCGCCTGATGATGTGATAGATGGTTCTTGGCAGATACTCAAGGTCTTCAACGAAGAACTCTGTTGGATAAGCAGCATCTTGGGGCAATGGCTTCATCATGCTGAGCATCTGACTCATATCAGGTTCCGGCCTCTTAAAGATGCTCTCAATAGCTTCACTATGCAGCTGACAGCCATGCTCGTAGAGATCGCCAGGAGTGGGCAAACCAGTGAGCTCAATGATGTCAAATGCATTGGCTTCGTGATGAACGTTTCCGGTCATCCACTCCAGGACCCAAGTCTTCGGATCTCTGCTGTACCCGCGGATGTGAAGTGTGGCATAGAATTGGAGCAGCAGCTCTTCATTCCAATGCTCTTGGTCAGTAACGAACGGCAGCAGTCCAACTTCCTTGAAGCAATCCAAAGCTTCTTCCAGACAGGGCAGACCAGCTATGGCTTCAATGTCAAGGCGCTTGTGTGGGAAGATGCGACCTTGGTTGTAAAGAATGCATGAGTAATAGCTTCGCTGAGGATAGCTCCAGAACCGATCAGATGATATCCTTTCCCTTGAGTAGGGGTTCCTGGAGCTATCGAAGAATGTGTTGTCTGCCCTGAAGCCATTGATATTGAAGGAGCCAGGTGCTGATGCAGGACCTGGGAACCTTGGCAATCTTGGGATTGGCTTCTGTACCTGAGGCATGTGCTCAACATGATAGTCGAACTGTGGACCGGCAGCAGACTCAGGAACAGAAGTGACGAGATCAGTGGCTTCGCTGTCTTCTTCTTCCATTGGGGAGGGCTCCACATTAACTTCATTGGTGGTTGTGGCAGCCTCAAGATGTTCATCCTCCACTTGACGAGCTGGAGGGTCGGTCACAAGCACTTTCTCCTTGAGAACTGCTTCTTGGTGGGACAGGGGGACTTGTGGGACTTCTTCTTCCGCGGCTGATGCAGCCGGATTGTCTTCAACGGAGATTTGAGGCCTTGGACCTTTGCGAAGCCTGCGCAACGCGGGCGACGCATGTGGAGTTGGAGTGGGCTGGGCCTCATAGTCTTCTTCCTCTTGTGGGCGATCTGCCCATGAAGCATCCTGTGCAATTGGCGTCAGTGGACGACCAATGCTGATGAGTTCGCTGTTTTCAAGCTGAGGAAGGACTGCACCATCTTCTACATTGTCATGTTGACCAATGTCTTCAGCAGCGATGGGATCAGCTGCTGGAAAGTCTTCAGCTTCATGAGCCTCTGTGGAAGCAGGCTCATGGATAGTCAGTTGGCGTTCAGCTTCAGGATAGACCATAGAAATGGGTTCAACTATCAAGGGCTCTGTGGGAGCAGCCCGATCTTTCTTGGTCTTCCTCTTCTTCTTGGAGGGGGCAGTTGGAGAGGCTTCAGAATGTTTCCTCTTCCTGGCTTCAGCCTCAGCAGTCCTTGTCTTCTTGAGCTCTGAAGCGGTTGACCGGCTTTTTGGCTTCGAGCCAGTCAGTCTAGTTGGGAAGACAATCGGAACTGCTTCCTGCCTTGGTGCGTCAGGTTCAGCCGTAGCAGGCTTCTTCTTCTTCTTTGCGGCCATCCTGGGGTCGATGCCAGGACGCCCAAGGGCCTTGCGCTTCTCAGCCTCATTGTAGGCTTGCACACATCTGTCAGCCAGAGTCTTCATGCGCTCACGCGAACCCTGAGCTTCTGCACGTTTCTTTACAAAGGCTTCCTTGAGCTCGTGCATCATACTCTTGAAGTTCTTCACTTCCTGCACGCTGAGCTTGGCCATATGCTTCTTGAACTGAGCCTTTTCATAGTCAATCTTTTGCTTCAGTTCAACAATGCGCTGGGCAATAGCGAGTTCTGAAGCAATGGCGCCTTGGAAGGCGACACTGAGGCCAATTGGTAGCTGCAGATCTTCAAAGCTGATGTTTGGCGTGTCAAACCACTCGTCAATGAAGTTGTGGATGATGGTCACATCAAAGAGAGGCAGATCATTGAAGATTTCTGCTTCTTCTTTGCTCTTGATGAGTTGCTCAAGAGCGTCATCTGCTAGATCTTCATCACTTGACAGATCAATGTCGTCATTGCGCAGAATGGCAGCAGCAGTTAGCTCTTGTCCGGTGTGAGGCAGAGGCATCTTGACCTTCTGGGGCTTGGAGATGCGAGATAAGTCTTCGGACTGCACACTGTCTTCAGGAGGTGCAGTTGCCAGTGGCTTCGCCCGTGAGATTTTTGGTGAAGGGGCAGGCTTTGAAGCTTTAGGCTTCTTCAGCTTCTTTGTCTTCGGCGCTGCAGGCGCTTCATCTGATTCAGCGTCAGCTGCAGGCTCATTCACTGCAGTCCCTTGAACTAAGATGCGGGTGATGAGGCCTTCAAGGTTGTAGAAAGGACCGATGACATTGGGTTCTGCATGTCGTGTGCCATCTGCCCTTGGTGCTGAGGGACCAGGGTTGAAGTCTAACCCCAAAGTCTTCTTGTTCTGCTTCGCTGAGTTCTGGGCAAACTGGAAGTTGCGCTTGAACAGATTGTCGTCACGACACCATAGTAGTGACGATGGGTGTGCATCAGCAGGCTGTGGCCCACGGACCATGCAGGGATAGAAGCCTTGTGCAATGGCTTCATCTCTGGACCTGGGTAGAAGATTCTTGTATAGGATGTCTCCCCACGGTCTCTTGATGGCATTTTTCTCAGCATATTCCTGGGTTACAAATCGGTATTTGAACCATTGTTCTGCCCAATATCTTCGAATCCATTGGATTCGGGTCTTGCGCTGATTGTAATCCTCTTCAGGATCTGTCTTGTACAGTTCTGAGAGTTCATCTGGCAGATCTCTGGATGTTTCTCCACGACGCTTTCTGCCACCCTTCCTTGCTGCTTTCTCTGAAGCCATAAACTTTAACTTGAAAGGCTTCAACACGTTCAAAGGCTTCAAAGGTTTTCGCTTGCTGGACCAACAGGAACTGGCTTCGGGAGAATTAATGTGATGCTGTAAGAATTCTGCAAATGAATGCAGACTATGAGAACCAAAGGATTCTCCCACGGACATGTACCTGTGACAGCATTAAGGTGCGAGGGAAGGGGAAGAGGTCATATGCATTCTCAGAAGATTTTGAAGATAAATCAGTTTAGAAGACATTGACCTCATCGTGCGAAGACATTCACTCATAGATAAGGAGTTGGTTCCAGATTTGTACGAATCCACAGATCAGTACAAGTGAGGAATCTAACTACTTTGTGAAGCATAAGTGAATATACTAGGCATGTTATGAGATGCAGTATGAGAGAGATCTAACTTGTGTGAATAGAAACTGCTTGTGGTAGAAAGTGACAAATCCATAGGATCAACGGTGCTGTAAAAAGGAAGTTTTATTTACCACACTAAGAACTGCTAGACGAAGTGGAAGATGAGGCCGAGCAGTTCGATCTTCCGTGCCCTAACTTGGCGACGGAGGACACCTACGGCGACGGCGGAGAGGACGATGTCCGCGGTCGGCGTGAAGACGGCGTCGGAGAGGTTGCGGCAGCGAAGCGCTTCGTCGCCGGCGTCGTCGAGGGCTAGCGGTGGCGCTAGGGTTCGTGCGAGAGTGGAAGAAGAGATAATGACCGCTGTGAAGTGTGTATTTATAGGTACATGGGCGGCACTGCGCTATTACACAGGTGCCCCTGGCGATTCGCATCTGAGGAACACGTGGCCATTATGCGGAATTTTGGGGTTTGTTCCACGTCCCACGCACGCCTTGATTGTCGGGTGGTCGTTCCTACTTCTCCGGGTTTCATGTGGAGGAATGAGCATTGAAAACGGACTTAATGGTTGTCTCTGTATCTTCTGCTGACAAGGACGCAGAGAAGACATTCGACAGTTTCAATAGAATGCATATGATTTGGAGAGATAGAATTTGAGATAGAAAGCATAGAGAGGTTAGGGTCCGATCACATTCACTTAGTTCAAAAGATTCAACAAGAAGACATAGCTATAAGTGAATGCTGTAGAGGACAGAACACTAATATATATATATATATATATATATATATATATATATATATATATATATATAATCAACATAGTGAAGATAATCATGAAGATATGTTGAGATCGAAGCCAAACCAAATGTGAAGACATTGCAAGGTAACGCCATGAGTGAAACACTTCAAAATAGAACATTTGGTGGTGGCGTTACCCACCGTATAGGAAGTATTAGACCCAGACACGGCGCACAATTATCGTGGCGCTCCGAAGTCAAATTCCACATTAATGTATTCACACTTAGAATGTATGTCTTCATTGATTGAAGATATACTTTACTTCGTGTGTTGCACATCTAAGTCATCAATATGCATAGGGTTAGGATGTGTGCCTGATCACAGGACATTTGAGGATTCCAGGATATTTAGCTCACACCGTAACTTGCAAAATCTCTTCTCATCCAAGGGCTTGGTGAAGATATCTGCCAATTGCTCTTCAGTGTTGACGTGTATGATATCAATATCTTCCTTCACAACATGATCTCTGAGAAAGTGATGACGAATTTCAATGTGCTTTGTCTTCGAGTGCTGAACTGGGTTGTTGGCAATCTTGATGGCGCTTTCGTTGTCGCAGTAAAGTGGCACTTGCTTCAGATGAATGCCATAGTCCTTGAGTGTTTGCTTCATCCACAGAAGCTGAGCGCAGCAAGATCCAGCAGCAATGTATTCAGATTCAGCAGTGGAGAGAGATACACAGTTCTGCTTCTTTGAAGACCAACATACAAGTGATCGTCCCAGAAAGTGACATGTGCCTGATGTAGACTTGCGATCAACTTTGTCACCAGCATAATCAGCATCCGAGAATCCAACCAGATCAAACTCTGAGCCCTTTGGATACCATAATCCTAGAGTTGGGGTGTGAGCCAAATATCGAAGAATTCGCTTCACAGCTAAGTGATGCGACTCCTTTGGTGCCGCTTGAAATCGAGCACACATGCAAACACTAAGCATAATATCTGGCCTAGATGCACATAGATAAAGTAAAGAACCAATCATGGAGCGGTATACCTTTTGATCGAACTCTTTACCATTGTCGTCGGGACCCAGATGATGTTTGGCTGGCATTGGTGTTGTGAAGCCTTTGCAGTCTTGCATACCGAACTTCTTCAGGCAATCTTTGAGATACTTCTCTTGAGATATGAAGATGCCGTTGCGTTGTTGTCGTATTTGAAGACCGAGGAAGAACTTCAGCTCCCCCATCATGGACATCTGATATTGCTCTTGCATCATATATCCAAACTCTTCACTGTACTTCTGATTGGTGCAGCCGAAGATAATGTCATCCACATATATTTGGCACACAAACAGTTCACCATCATATGTCTTCGTGAAGAGAGTGGGGTCTAGGGAACCAGGTATGAAGCCTTTGCTCTTCAGGAAGTATTTGAGTGTGTCATACCAGGCCCGAGGGGCTTGTTTGAGGCCATACAGTGCCTTGTTGAGCTTGTATACCATGTCAGGATGTTTTGGATCTTCAAAGCCAGGCGGTTGTGCAACATACACTTCTTCTTCAATCTTGCCATTGAGAAAAGCACTCTTCACATCCATTTGATATAGAAGTATGTTATGATGATTTGCATAGGCCAGCAGTATGCGTATGGCTTCAAGTCTAGCCACAGGAGCAAATGTTTCATCGAAGTCAATGCCTTCCACTTGAGTATATCCTTGAGCAACGAGACGAGCTTTGTTTCTGACAACTTGACCATGCTCATCTTGCTTGTTGCGGTATATCCATTTGGTGCCTATTATATTGTGCTTCCGTGGATCAGGACGCTTAACTAGTTCCCATACATTATTCAGCTCAAACTGTTGAAGCTCTTCTTGCATAGCTTGAATCCATTCAGGTTCCATGAAGGCTTCTTCAACTTTCTTGGGTTCTGTTATTGAGACGAATGCGAAGTGCCCACAGAAATTTGCTAGCTGAGTTGCCCTTGAACGAGTGAGTGGACCGGGTGCATTGATGCTATCAATTATTCTTTCAATCTGCACTTCATTGGCAACGCGAGGATGTACAGGGCGAAGACTTTGCTCTTGCTGATCATTGTCGTTGTTAGAAGGAATGTCTTCAGGCTGAGCATTGTCTTCATGTTGATCAGGTGCTGAGATGATAAGTTCTTCTTCAGGATGAGCTTCAGAAGGTATAATTTCTCCAGTTCCCATTAGCTTGATTGATTCACTGGATGGAACTTCATCTAGCACATTTGGCAGTTGCTCTCTTTGTGAACCATTGGTCTCATCGAACCGCACATCCACTGTTTCAACCACTTTGTAATGAAAGAGATTGAAGACTCTGTAGGAGTGCGAATCCTTTCCATATCCAAGCATAAAACCCTCATGTGCTTTTGGTGCAAACTTTGAGGTGTGATGTGGGTCCTTGATCCAGCACCTTGCGCCAAATACTCTGAAGTAACTGACATTTGGCTTCTTGCCAGTAAGGAGCTCATAAGATGTCTTGTTCAGAAGCTTGTGAAGATAAACACGATTGATTGTATGGCATGCAGTATCAATGGCTTCAGGCCAGAATTTTCTTGGGGTCTTGTATTCATCTAGCATCGTTCTGGCCATCTCAATGAGTGTTCTGTTCTTGCGTTCGACGACGCCATTCTGCTGTGGCGTGTACGGGGCTGAGAATTCATGTGTGATGCCCAAGGTATCAAGATATGTATCAAGGCCAGTGTTCTTGAATTCAGTGCCATTGTCACTTCTGATGTGCTTTATCTTGGCGCCATAATTGTTCATAGCTCGATTGGCGAAGCGTCTGAAGACATCCTGCACTTCAGTCTTGTAAAGGATTATGTGCACCCAAGTATATCTAGAATAATCATCAACAATAACGAAGCCATAGAGGCAAGCAGTAGTAGTAAGAGTTGAGTAATGAGTGGGACCGAAAAGATCCATGTGAAGCAGTTCGAAGGGTCGAGTAGTGGTCATGATTGTCTTCGAGGGATGTTTGGCCCTCGTCATCTTCCCTGCTTCACAGGCACCGCATAAGTGATCTTTCTTGAACTTGACGCCCTCGATGCCTATGACATGCTTCTTCTTTGCCAGGGTGTGGAGGTTCCTCATGCCAGCATGCCCAAGCCTCCGATGCCAGAGCCAGCATTCTGAAGCTTTTGCTAGAAGACATACGGCAAGCTGTGGTCCTGCTGAGAAATCTACTACGTACAGATCATCTTTTCGATACCCTTCAAATACTAGAGACTTGTCAGATTCCATTAGTACAAGGCTACGATATTTTCCAAATATTACGATCATGTTCAAATCGCAAAGCATTGAGACAGACATTAAGTTGAAGCCAAGGGATTCAACAAGCATGACTTTATCCATGTGTTGATCCCTTGAGATTGCAACTCTACCTAGACCCAATACCTTACTTTTACCAGTGTCAGCAAATGTGATGTGGCTCTTGTCGGATGGACGTAAGGTTGAGTCCATAAGAAGACTTCTTTTGCCAGTCATGTGATTTGTACACCCACTATCAATAATCCATTCTGAAGACGCTGGTGTCGTACCCTACAGTGCAGTTAGGGGGATAGGCTTCACCAAGAGCATTGTGAAGCAAAAACATTTGACGAACCAATGGGTTATGAAAGCTTAGATCCAGATTAGGACTAATAGGGAGAGTAGCAAGCGATTCAGGAACGAAGTACATAGTAAGACCATTCGGGCATTTGATCTTGCGCCCTACAAGATGTTTAAGGTCCCCAGCAATAGCGTCAGACGATTTTGGTTTTCTGCTGGAGACCTTTCCCTGCAAAAGAGAGTTAAGCTTTCTTAGCCACCCACATCTTCAAGGGTGGCTGAGAAGCAATAAGTCTAAGTGCAGCATCTGAGAATTTTGGCTTTGGAGCCCTAGCAAACAGTCTTGCAGGCGGACAATAGTACTCATAAGAATAAGCAGAATAGTTCTTGGTCTTATGAACATGGCGGTTTGATGAACCGCTCTCATATTCATATGCCTGAGTATGGTTTCCCTGCAAAACATTTGCGTTAGTGCGACTCAGGTGAGTCCTCTGTCTGTATGAAGCCTTTGGACCGTATGAAGCCTTTGGTCTGAGGTTTGTCTTCTTCACGTGAGGTGTCATGATGACATTCACAGGAAGATTCTCCAGACACCTTTTCGGAACCCAGATCTTCTTCATAGGCGGTCCATTCCTGCAGTTAGTACCAATGTACCTGGCAAACACTTCACCATTCTGATTCTTAAACAGTATATAGTTTGCATCAAAGGATTCATCAATGATAATGGGGTTAGCACAAGTGAAGCCAGATAGATTGGATGGATCTGCTGAAGGTTCCTTTGCAGCAACCCACATGGTTTTGGGGTACTGCTCAGGTTTCCAGTAAGAGCCATCAGCATTCATTTTCCTTACGAACCCAACACCCTCTTTCCTCGGGTTTCGGTTCAGTATCTGCTTTTTGAGGACATCACATAGTGTCTGATGCCCTTTAAGACTTTTGTACATCCCTGTTTCAAGCAATGTCTTCAACCTAGCATTCTCATCAGCAATAGCAGTGGTATCCTCAGCAGAGGGGTTAGTTACCACATCAACAGTTGAAGATATTGCAACAGTAGTAGCAGTAGAACATTCAGCAACAGAAGTAGCATTATCACGCTCAATGCATTTAAGACATGGTGGTTCAAATCCTTCCTGAGCGGGACTGATCTGTTTGGCGCGAAGTGACTCGTTTTCCTTTTGAAGATCTTCATGAACCGCTCTCAATTTCTCAAGATCTTGCTTCCTTTGAAGATAATCATAGGAAAGCTTTTCATGAGTTGTTGAGAGAGTTTCATGACGACTTTCAAGTTCCTGATACTTAACGTGAAGATTTTTTATGTCTTCAATTAAGGATTCAGATCGAGTCATTTCAGCACCTAACAGATCATCGCTTCTGTCTAACAGTTTTTGAATATGTTCCATAGCTTTCTGTTGTTCAGTTGCAATTTTAGCAAGTGTTTTGTAGCTGGGTTTTGAATCACAATCAGAGTCATCGTCACTAGATGTTTGATAGTGAGTAGTGCGTGTGTTTACCTTGGCACCGCGTGCCATGAAGCAGTAGGTAGAAGCGGAGTAGTCCTTGTCATTTGCATCGGTGTCGGTGATGAAGTCATTGTCTTCAGTATTGAAGATGGACTTGGCAACGTATGCTGTAGCCAGACTTGCGACGCCTGAATCGGACTCCTCCTCAGACTCCACCTCCGCCTCCTCAGAAGCGGACTCCTCCTCTGAATCCATTTCCTTGCCAACAAACGCACGTGCCTTGCCAGATGAGCTCTTCTTGTGTGATGAAGACTTTGAGGAAGACTTGGAAGAAGACTTTGAGTATTTCTTCTTCTTCTTGTCGTCAGAGTCATATTCCTTGCTCTTCTTCTTCTTTTTGTTCTCATTGTCCCACTGTGGACACTCAGAGATGAAGTGGCCAAGTTTCTTGCACTTGTGACATGTTTTCTTCTTGTAGTCATGAGCAGAAGCTTCATCATTCCTTGAGCTTGATCGGGAAGACTTTCTGAAGCCTTTCTTCTTGGTGAATTTTTGGAACTTCTTGACAAGCATAGCAAGTTCCCTTCCAATGTCTTCAGGATCATCAGAACTGCTGTCAGATTCTTCTTCAGATGAGGAGACAGCTTTTGCCTTCAAGGCACGAGTTCGCCCATAGTTTGGACCGTAGATATCTCTTTTCTCAGAAAGCTGAAACTCATGTGTGTTGAGCCTCTCAAGTATGTCAGACGGATCGAGTGTCTTGAAATCAGGACGTTCTTGAATCATCAGGGCTAGGATGTCAAACGAACTATCAAGTGATCTCAGTAGTGTCTTGACGACTTCATGTTTGGTGATCTCAGTAGCGCCGAGGGCTTGAAGCTCATTTGTGATGTCAGTGAGTCGGTCAAATGTGTGCTGGACATTCTCATTGTCATTTCGCTTGAAGCGGTTGAAGAGGTTGCGAAGGACACTGATTCTCTGATCTCTCTGGGTTGAGATGCCTTCATTGACCTTGGAGAGCCAGTCCCAGACCAGCTTAGATGTCTTCAAAGCACTCACACGGCCATACTGTCCTTTGGTCAGATGACCACAGATGATATTCTTGGCAGTAGAGTCCAGTTGAACGAATTTCTTGACATCAGCAGCAGTGACACCTTCTCCAGCCTTGGGAACGCCGTTCTCGACGACATACCATAGGTCGACGTCAATGGCTTCAAGATGCATGCGCATCTTATTCTTCCAGTAGGGATATTCAGTTCCATCGAAGACGGGGCACGCAGCGGAGACTTTAATTATCCCTGCAGTCGACATAGCTAAAACTCCAGGTGGTTAAACCGAATCACACAGAACAAGGGAGCACCTTGCTCTGATACCAATTGAAAGTGCGTTATATCGACTAGAGGGGGGTGAATAGGCGATTTTTATGAAAGTCTTCAAAACGTGGGAGTTATGAAGACAAACGATAGAAATAAACCTAATACCCTGCAGCGGAAGGTAGACTACACTAGGCAAGCCATAGTCAAGTATTCAATAGAGTGAAAGCACAATGACTAATAGCAGCAATGTAGTAAGGATCAGGTAGGAAGATATTGTGAAGCCAGACAGAACACGCAGTCACTCAGTGAAGACAAAAGATAGTGCAAACATACAATGACTTCACAAGGAGTAACAGTAAGTAAAGGGAAGGGAAGATGAAACCAGTGACTCGTTGAAGACAATGATTTGTTGGACCAGTTCCAGTTGCTGTGACAACTGTACGTCTGGTTGGGGCGGCTAGGTATTTAAACCTTAGGACACACAGTCCCGGACACCCAGTCCTGAACACGCAGCTCAGGACACCCAGTCCTCACCGTATTCCCCTTGAGCTAAGGTCACACAGACCTCGCCCAATCACTCTGGTAAGTCTTCAAGGTAGACTCCCAAACCTTCACAGACTTCGTTCACCGGCAATCCACAATGTCTCTTGGATGCTCAGAACGCGACGCCTAACCGGCTGGAGGATGCACAGTCCTCAAGTGTAATAAGTCTTCAGATCACACAGACAAGAAGACTTAAGTGATGCCCAATTCTCTTTGGCTCTGGGTGGTTAGGGCTTTATCCTCGCAAGGAATTCTCTCTCAAAGGCTTCGAGGTGGGTTGCTCTCAAACGACAAAAGCCGTACTCTCAATCTGAGCAGCCAACCGTTTATGGTTGTAGGGGGTGGGCTATTTATAGCCACTTGGCAACCCGACCTGATTTGTCCGAAATGACCCTGGGTCACTAAGGAACTGACACGTGTTCCAACGGTCAGATTTCAAACTCACACGGCAACTTTACTTGGGCTACAAGCAAAGCTGACTTGTCCGACTCTGGACAAGATTCGCTCTCATAGTCTTCACTCGAAGACATAGGTTTTGGTTAGGCATCACTTCAGTCATTCTGACTGGTTCTCTTGGACCCCACTTAACAGTACGGTGGTTCCTATGACTCAACACAAAAGAAAAAGAACTACGAAAGATCTAAGTGTTCGAGCTCCATAGGCTTCATGTGGTGTCTTCTCTTGTCATAGTCTTCAATGTGAATATCTTCATATACCACCTTTGACTTCAATGTCTTCATACATTTTTAGGGGTCATCTCTGGTAGGAAAACCGAATCAATGAGGGACTTCTACCTGTGTTATCCTGCAATTCTCATAAACACATTAGTCCCTCAACTAGGTTTGTCGTTAATACTCCAAAACCAACTAGGGGTGGCACTAGATGCACTTACAAAGTGCCTCTCTGCTACCATTGCGTTCAATTTCGATGGTAGCATTCAGATTCCACAGTAAATTTCAGTTTCGACAGTTAAGTTCAGAGTCAACAGTTTTTACCTCATATGTTGTAGTCGGGTGGTTTTTGGTGATGTTAATTTTACATCCATTTTACATCATCTATTGGAGATGCTATTAGAATCCCACTTGAGATTGACGATGTCTGTCTTGTGCTGCTTCAACCTTGACGTCTTATGGCTCACCGGAGCTGCTCCAACGACAGAACGATCCATCACAACAGAGCAGTGCCCTGGACGCCGTCTATAGATTCCTCAGATCTTCCTCCACACCTCCGACAGCCACCTCTGCCACAACTGCTTCAGCAACCAACCCAATGATGCTAAGGTCGACACGGCTACGACAAAGAGGTTGTACACTTGTTGCATCACTTATTACTATACATTCACGTCGATCCATTAGGGCTATTTTGGTTCAACGGAAAAACATCGATCCACTGGTTGTTACCATCACTCTAAATTTCTGCATGCTCTCCTTACATAATCTCACCATATTTTTTTCGTATGCATGTTAGATATTGTACACAGTCATGCTGAACATGTAGAGAAAAAGAGAAGAGTTTTGCGTGGCAATACAATGTCATGCAGACATCGCTCCATGGTGGGTTCAATGGCAAACCCTCTCCACCCCTCTCCAGATTATAATCCAGAGGAAGATATCTGTTCTGAGGCGGATTCGGCCGCTACTAACCACTCCTATTTACCCCCCAAGGTGTTTGCTCTACCTTGGCATGATGATGTTAGTCATATCATGCATATGTTGCCTTGCAGTGCCTACTTTTCACATCATATATGTCATCTGCTTAGTTTAGACATGTTCTGTAATGCCACCTATTTAGTTTCTATATCATATATAGGAATTATGCAGTCTCATGTCTTTTAGCCAGCCATAATAAATGTGAAATGTGCAATGCCATCCTGTTTAACCAGGCATCATATATTTGAATGATATCTTGCCCATCCTTTTCTTCATTACATTGCCATTTGTTGACAATGTTTGTACATTAAACTACTCTTCCTGTGAATCAGCCATTTGGGTGGGAGATGGAAAAATCTAGAGTGAAAACAAGGCCTTCAGAGCAGACAGTGCTACCTATCGAAGCAGATCTCTTGTTGGGTCCCGATAGCTCCTCAGAGATGGATTCAGAGACAGATGACCAGTCCTATTCCCCCACTGAGGTGTATGCTCTAACTTGGCACGGTTATACTGCTCATATCATGCATACGGTGTCTTGCATTGCATAGTATAGACATCATATACACAATATTCAACACCATGTTCTTAGTTCAGACATCATATCGAATGCCCTCTGTTTAGCATATAAATCACATATGTGAATTAAATGATGCGATCCTGATTACTTAGATAACATGTAGGTGAAAATTATGTCATGCGATCCTGTTTAGTTATTCATCATATCTTTGAATTATGTTATGCTATGCTATCCAGTTTAGATAGACATCATATATGTGAAATTATGTCATGCTATCCGTTTTAGTTAAACAATATACATGTCAACTATTTCATGCCCTCTTTTTTCCACACTATCTATTGCATCTGTCTCTCATACAATGTATGTACATTCAACTATGTTTCCTGTTTATCAGCCATTTGAATTGGAGCGGGTGATGCCAGTATCAAGCGGACTAAAAACACGGTCTTCAAATAAAACAGTGCTACCTCTTGGTGGAGATAGCACCCCGATTGTACATGCACAAGAACCAGCCCTACCACACATAACCCAAACTCCCGCAGATTGTACCGCTACTACGATGGACAGAGAACCAGCTTCACCCAATCTAACCCCAACCCCAGCCGATAGTAACCCAATTCCTGTTGACACATCACCATCTCCACCATAGAGCTCCCAAACAAGAGCAGTTAGTAAGGCAGCTCCAGTGCCCAAAGGGCCAGTACTATCACGGCGAACCCCAACTCCACCAGTTAGTACGCCTATTCCTGTGGAGGAAGCACAACCAGCTAGTTGTAGTTTAGCATCTATCGCATTTGATGTTGTTAAATCGTATGTGCGTATCTTCCCATCTTGGAAATATTATACGGAAGATGAAGGAAAATGCCAGTTGCAGGTGTTTGTCCAGGAGTTATGTGTAAGTAATGTTATTCATGGCAATTACTTTGCTTCGTCCCATACATCCTACCTCCATGATGGTTATAATACAGCAAATTTTCCCATTTTTCTCTATAGAGAAGGACCGATTTGGAAACTCAGGATGAGGTAACCTGTGCTAATACCTCTGCTATCTTCAAGAATGCTTGGTGGCAGTATCGGAATTACCTGAAGAAAATGTACTTCACCGAGAAAGAAACTCATCAAATTCCCTTACGTTCTCCTGAGACACATTTACTGGACGATGACTGGGAACGCCTTGTTCTGTACTGGTCCCGAAGCAAGAATGTGGTAAGGTCTATGAGCTCATTTTCTATTTTTAAGTATTATATTCTTGCGTCTTACTATACTCTGTTCATGTAGAACAAGTGCCTAAACCTGAAGAACAAATGTTCTAATCTAAGATTCCATTGCTACCATAGGACATAGATATATGTTTGTTTGATGCTTTTATTATGTACTAGTACTTGGCAATAGAAGACTTGGTAGTTTAATCCTGTCCACCTTACTAATGAACTGGTTCACTGAAATGAGTTTCATATACTAGTACATGCTAAACTTGTTATGTGGCTGCTTGTTTCTTGTTTTAGAATGCTGACAGAATATTGGGGAAGAGTGCCTTATTAAGCAACGGTAAAGTAAGTAATGCAGATAAGGTTCAGGATAGTGACACATCATGTCTTGGTTTAGTGTTGGAGTTACTGGCCACTACCGCTTGCACAAGCTATTCAAACTCACTGTCTGAATCAGTTCGGTTTCTTGAGTCTCAACTACAAGCTGAAAGACATCGATCAGCTGTGCTGCGACAAGAAGCGGAAGGACTGCGGAAGTCCCTGGAGCATTCAGATGCATACTTTCTGGTGCAATAGCAAGCATTGGAGGATTTTAGCGCCAAACAGGACAAAGCTAATCAGCTTGCTAAGCTTATTGCCAGCATGGTGGATACCCAGGATAACGTTTCTTGAGCTCTTCTGAAGTTGTTTCAGTTATGCTCTTGTTTTGTTGCCGCGTTTATTTGCACTGGTGGCCAATTTTGATGGCCAGTGTATATGATATGCTGCTTTGTTCCCTATATTTGCACTGGTGGCGAACTTTGATGCCCAGTGGATGTAATATGTGTAATAGCCGTGATAGCCTAGCGTTAGTTGCTTGCTTATTTATTTCCTTGTTGTCTTGTTTATTTGTTTGCTTGTAGTCATTGCAGTTCTTTTTCCACGGTTAACTAGTGGCAGCAATAACCTATTTTTTAAAACTAGGCCACAATAACCATGGGCTAATATTTACTGTAGTGACACTGGCCTCCTACGGGCCGTAGAAACAGTGGGCCTTCTATGGGCCGTAGAAACAGTAGGCCTTCTACGGGCCGTAGAAACAATGGGCCTTCTATGGGCCATATCATCAATGGGCCTTATATGGGCCGTATGATCGATTGGCCAAACATGAGCCAATAACAGGCCGCATTATGGCCGTAAACGGGCTAGAGTTGGAATCGTCCGTTCGTGGGCCGACCGTAATGGGCCATCATTAATAGGCCATATTTGATGACGCTATGAAAACGGCCCAACGTATTAACGGACCACAAACGGGCCGACTATAATCACGGGCTGAATTTGGCCCACAAGCAGAAAATGACAGTAATGGACCGTAAGTAAACGAATGCTGGAAATGAGCCCAAGAATAAATGGGCTCTGAGAAGGTCGAAAGATAACATGGGCTGGAAACGGCCCAACGGAATAACGTGCCATTAATGGGTATAAAGTTATACACTAGTCATTACGGGCCAGTTTCACCACGGGCCGTTAATGGGTGTAAAGTGATATACTGTTCATTACGAGCCAGTTTCACCACGGGTCGTTAATATGCCAAGAGTTACATAGGGCCTCATATGTCCCGAAAGACGTCATGGGCCATACATAGGCCAGAAGTGAAAACGGGCTGGAATCATATTGGATGGCCCAGATGACGCTACTGGGCCTAATTCAGATAGGGCGTAACGGGCCTTGGGTTAGCGGGCTGTAAATGGGCTATGTGCGAATAGGCCGTTAACAGGCTTTCCATGGGCTGGCCCGCCACCTTTTGACCAAGTCAAACAGGCCGGACTTTTCACAGGAATGGGCCTCTGTTGGGCCATGCCACATGTTGACGTATCATAGGCGCCTATCTGACCCACTGACGAGTTGACACGTGTTTCATCCGGCGAATAAGAATTTTACACGTGGAAATTTCCCATTGGTCGGGGCTGTTAACGGGTTATCGGATCCAAAACCCGACCCGATAGCTTAACGGCGTTCCGTTATGGTGGATGCCACGTGTCGGTCACCCTTGACGAAAGAACTTCTGTGACGCGCGATTTATCGTCATGGAAGTGGACACTTCCGTGATGATAATTTTGGTAATGTCATGGAACACTTCTACGATAGCACAGGTATGACTATCTTGATTCTGTCATAAATTTGTCATGGATGTACATGCATGACAAAAAAATGCGACCTACTATGACAAACACGTATCATCATGGAAGTGTATTTTTTTGTAGTGCCTCCTTCCTTCCAACGGAAAGGGGAAAGGGGAAGAGGGAGAAGGAAAGGGGGGCCACGCCCCCCACCCCTTGTCCAATTCGGATTGGGCTTGGGGGGCGCCTCTGAAGACCCACAAGTACAGGGGATCTATCATAGTCCTTTCGATAAGTAAGAGTGTCGAACCCAACGAGGAGCAGAAGGAAATGATAAGTGGTTTTCAGCAAGGTATTCTCTGCAAGCACTAAAATTATAGGTGACAGATAGTTTTGTGATAAGATAATTTGTAACGAGCAACAAGTAACAAAAGTAAATAAAGTGCAGCAAGGTGGCCCAATCCTTTTTGTAGCAAATAACAAGCCTGGACAAATTCTTATATAGAGAAAAGCGCTCCCGAGGACACATGGGAATTATCGTCAAGCTAGTTTTCATCACGTTCATATGATTCGCGTTCGGTACTTTGATAATTTGGTATGTGGGTGGACCGGTGCTAGGGTACAGCCCTTACTTGGACAAGCATCCCACTTATGATTAACCTCTATTGCAAGCATCCGCAACTACAACAAAAGTATTAAGGTAAACCAAACCATAGCATGAAACATATGGATCCAAATCAGCCCCTTACGAAGCAACGCATAAACTAGGGTTTAAGGTTCTGTCACTCTAGCAACCCGTCATCTACTTATTACTTCCCAATGCCTTCCTCTAGGCCCAAATAATGGTGAAGTGTCATGTAGTCGACGTTCAGATAACACCACTAGAGGAGAGACAACATACATCTCATCAAAATATCGAACGAATACCAAATTCACATGACTACTAATAGCAAGACTTCTCCCATGTCCTCAGGAACAAACGTAACTACTCACAAAGCATATTTATGTTCATAATCAGAGGAGTATTAATATGCATAAAGGATCTGAACATATGATATTCCACCAAATAAACCAACTAGCATCAACTACAAGGAGTAATCAACACTACTAGCAACCTACAGGTACCAATCCCAGACTTAGAGACAAGAATTGGATACAAGAGATGAACTAGGGTTTGAGAGGAGATGGTGCTGGTGAAGATGTTGATGGAGATTGCCCTCTCCCGGTGAGAGGAGCATTTGTGATGACGATGGCGGTGATTTCCCCCTCCCGGTGGGAAGTTTCCCCGACAGAACAGCTCTGCTGGAGCCCTAGATTGGTTCCGCCAAGGTTCCGCCTCGTGGCGTCGGAGTCTCGTCCTGAAAGTTGGCTTATGATTTTTTTTTCCTCATCGAAAGACTCCATATAGAAGAAGATGGGCATCGGAGGGCCACCAGGGGGACCACGAGGCAGGGGGCGCGCCCAGGGGGTAGGGCACGCCCCCACCCTTGTGGGCAGGGTGTGCCCCCCCCCTTCGGAACTTCTTGCACTCAGTATTTTTTATATATTCTGAAAATGACTTCCGTGAAGTTTCAGGACTTTTGGAGCTGTGCACAATAGGTCTCTAATATTTGCTCCTTTTCCAACCCAGAATCCCAGCTGCCGGCATTCTCCCTCTTTATGTAAACCTTGTAAAACAAGAGAGAATAGGCATAAGCATTCTGACATAATGTGTAATAACAGCCCATAATGCAATAAATATCGATATAAAAGCATGATGCAAAATGGACGTATCAACTCCCCCAAGCTTAGACCTCTCTTGTCCTCAAGCGAATGCCGAAATCAAAAAATATGGCCACATGATTAAAGATAGAGGTGTCGATAAAAATAAAATACGGACATGAGGGCATCATGATCATTCTTAGAATAGCAACTTATATAATTCTTGTCATATGATCTCTTATGCTAGAGTAACAATTCAATCACAATTTCAAGTATGAATCATAAACTTCATTGAAAACTAACAAACTATAATCTCAGTCATTGGAGCAATTGCAATTTATCATAACATAGGAAAGAGTCAATATAAGAGCTTTTCAGCAAGTCCACATACTCCACTATCATATTGTCTTTCACAATTGCTAACACTCACGCAATACTTATGGGTATGGAGTTTTAATCGGACACAGAGAAAGATAGGGGCTTATAGTTTTGCCTCCCAACATTTTACCTCAAGGGTAATGTCAACAATAATAGTTCATGAAAACTCACATCCAATTAGCCATATATACCAGTATCTTTCCAACATGTTGTGCTTGCCAAAAGATAAAATGTAAAAAGGAAGGGTGAGGAACACCAAGACTCTTATGTACGGTAGGAGATAAAAGTAAAAGATAGGCCCTTCGCAGAGGGAAGCAGAGGTTGTCATGCGCTTTTATGGTTGGATGCACAAAATCTTAATGCGAAAGAACGTCACTTTATATTGCCACTTGTGATATGGACCTTTATTATGCAGTCTGTCGCTTTTATTTCTTCCATATCACACGATCGTATAAAGCTTATTTTCTCCCACACTAATAAGTCATACATATTTAGAGAGCAATTTTTATTGCTTGCACCGATGACAACTTACTTGGAGGATCTTACTCAATCCATAGGTAGGTATGGTGGACTCTCATGGCAAAACTGGTTTAAGGGTGTTTGGAAGCACAAGTAGTATCTCTACTTGGTGCAAAGAATTTGGCTAGCATGATGGGGAAAGGAAAGCTCAATCATGTTGGATGATCCATGACAATATAATTTATCTCAAATGTAAGAAAACATAACCCATTACGTTGTCTTCCTTGTTCAACATCAACTCTTTAGCATGTCATATTTTAATGAGTGCTCACAATCATAAAAGATGTCCAAGATAGTGTATTTATATGTGAAGACCTCTCTTTCTTTATTACTTCCTATTAATTGCAACGATGACCAAAACTATGTTTGTCAATCTCTCAACAACTTTTATTCATCATAATCTTTCTATGTGAGCTCATTACTCTCCATAAGATCCATATGATCTCTTTGTTTCCTTTTATTTCTTTCTCTTTTCTTTTATTCACTCAAGATCATGGCAAAATAATCAAGCCCTTGACTCAACACTAATCTTTATTATATATATAGCTCACAGACTCGATTACATAGAAGGATCATAAAGCAAAACTCACAACTAGATCATACTAAAACTTCATTCTACTAGATCAAGATATTATCAAAAGGACCGAACTAAGAAAAAAATGGTAAAGACAGAAGTGATGGTGATACAATACCGGGCCACTCCCCCAAGCTTGGCAGTTGCCAAGGGGAGTGCCCATACCCATGTGATTATGTCTCCTTTGTTGGTGAAGAAGATGGTGGTGATGATGGATAGTCGCACATCGAGCGTAGGAGGTCTTCCAACTTGCGGATACTGCCCTTGAGTGCGATGATATGCTCCTTCAACAAAATATTTTCACGTGTGAGATACTTGTTTTGTATACGAGCTAGCTCAATCATCTTGAAAGCTTCAATCTCAGTTGGGGTAAGAAGATTGTGATCAAGTTGAAGGATGTCTTCTGTTGCCAGAACTTGGTCCTCCGTAGCCTTCTTGATCCCTTCATCCTTGTTGATCTCCACGGGTTCTTCTCTCTTCAGTTCTATCTTCATTAGACAAGCATCGTTCCCTTATTGTTGGAGGAGGAGGGAGACGACATGATGCTTGGCTTTGACAACCCTGGCAGAAAACAGATCGAAACAAGAACAGGAGATTTTTGCGTGATACGGTGGTCAAAACCTTCGGGAGATTATATAATGAATTTTTGCCGACCAAAATACGCAACGTGCAAGAAAACGGAGTCCGAAGAGCACATGAGGTGCCCATGAGGTAGGGGGCGTGCCCAGGGGGTAGGGCGCGCCCTCCACCCTCGTGGAGCCCTCATGTCCGTCCCAGACTGCTTCTTATTTTTCTATTTTTCTAAATATTCCAAAATGGAGGAAAATTGCCATTAGAACTGTTTTGGAGTTGGTTTACTTACCGTACCACATACCTATTCCTTTTTGGAGTCTAAAACATTCCGGAAAGTGTCCCTTATGTATTCCTCCGGGGTTATGGTTTCAATAACATTGGTTTCAACATTTATAGGATTACCTGAGATGTAATGTTTAATTCTTTGACCGTTCACCACCTTCGGATTTGTGCCTTCGAAGTTGTTGATTTTTATGGCACCGGAACGATAGACCTCCTCGATAACGTAAGGACCTTCCCATTTAGAGAGAAGTTTTCCTGCAAAAAATCTTAAATGAGAGTTGTATAGTAATACATAATCACCTGCATTAAACTCACGCTTTTGTATTCTTTTGTCATGCCATCTTTTAACTTTTTCTTTAAATAATTTGGCATTCTCATAGGCTTGGGTTCTCCATTCATCAAGTGAGCTAATGTCAAATAACCTCTTCTCACCGGCAAGTTTGAAATCATAATTGATCTCTTTAATAGCCCAATAAGGCTTATGTTCTAGTTCGAGAGGTAAGTGACATGCTTTTCCATAAACCATTTTATACGGAGACATACCCATAGGATTTTTATATGCAGTTCTATAGGCCCATAATGCATCATCAAGTTTCTTGGACCAATTCTTTCTAGATCTATTAACAGTCTTTTGAAAAATTAATTTGAGTTCTCTATTGCTCAATTCTACTTGACCACTAGACTGTGGGTGATAAGGAGATGCAATTCTATGATTAACATCATATTTAGCAAGCATTTTACGGAAAGCACCATGAATAAAATGTGAACCACCATCAGTCATTAAGTATCTAGGGACTCCAAACCTCGGAAAAATAACTTCTTTAAGCATCTTAATAGAAGTGTTATGACCAGCACTACTAGTTGGAATAGCTTCTACCCACTTAGTAACATAATCAACAGCAACTAAAATATTTGTATATCCATTGGAGGCAGGAAACGGTCCCATATAATCAAAGCCCCAAACATCAAATGGTTCAATAACAAGTGAATAATTCATAGGAATTTCTTGACGTCTACTAATATTACCAATTCTTTGTCATTCATCACAAGATACAACAAACTTACGGGCATCCTTGAAGAGAGTGGGCCAATAAAAACCGGATTGCAATACCTTATGTGCAGTTCTATCTCCAGTGTGGTGTCCTCCATAAGCTTCGGAGTGACACTTGCGTAGGATCTGTTCCTGTTCATGCTCAGGTACACAACGTCTAATAACACCATCTACTCCTTCTTTACAAAGATGTGGGTCATCCCAAAAGTAATGTCTCAAATCATAGAAAAACTTTTTCTTTTGCTGGTATGTGAAACTAGGTGTTATAAATTTAGCAACAATATAATTAGCATAATGAGCATACCATGGAGCAGTACGAGAAGCATTTATGACATTTAATTGATCATCAGGAAAGCTATCATCAATAGGTAGTGGGTCATCAAGAACATTCTCTAGCCTAGACAAGTTGTCTGCAACGGGGTTCTCAGCTCCCTTTCTATCAATAATATGCAAATCAAATTCTTGTAGCAAGAGAACCCATCTAATGAGTCTAGGTTTAGCATCTTTCTTTTCCATAAGATATTTAATAGCAGCATGATCTGTGTGAATAGTTACTTTAGAATCAACAATATAAGGTCTGAACTTATCACAAGCAAATACAACTGCTAAGAATTCTTTTTTGGTAGTAGCATAATTTCTCTGAGCATTGTCTAGAGTTTTACTAGCATATTGAATAACATTTAATTTCTTATCAACTCTTTGCCCTAGAACAGCACCTACATCATAATCACTAGCATCACACATAATTTCAAAGGGTAAATTCCGATCAGGTGGCTGAACAATAGATGCAGGGATCAATGCTTTCTTAAGTATTTCAAATGCTTCTACGCAATAATCATCAAAAACAAACGGTATATCTTTTTTTAATAAATTAGTCAGAGGCCGAGAAATTTTTGAGAAGTCCTTAATGAACCTCCTATAAAAATCGGCGTGACCAAGGAAACTTCTTATACCTTTGATGTCCTTGGGACAGGGCATCTTTTCAATAGCATCAACCTTAGCTTTATCAACTTCAATACCTCTTTCAGAAACCTTATACCCTAAGAGAATACCTTCATTAACCATTAAGTGGCACTTCTCCCAATTCAAGACAAGGTTAGTTTCTTCACATCTCTACAAAACTCGATCAAGGTTGCTTAAGCAATCATCAAAAGAGGATCCATAAATGGAGAAATCGTCCATGAAAACCTCACAAATCTTTTTACAAAAGTCAGAGAATATAGCCATCATGCATCTTTGGAAGGTAGCAGGTGCATTACATAAACCAAAAGGCATACGTCTATAAGCAAAAGTACCGAACGGGCAAGTAAAAGTGGTCTTAGATTGATCATCAGCTGACACAGGTATTTGAGAGAAACCAGAATAACCATCTAGAAAGCAAAAATGTGTATGTTTGGATAATCTTTCTAGCATTTGATCAATAAAAGGTAAGGGGTAATGATCTTTTTTAGTAGCCTTATTTAATTTGCGGAAATCAATTACCATCCTATAACCTGTAATAATTCTTTGCGGAATCAATTCATCTTTATCATTAGGAACGACAGTAATACCTCCCTTTTTAGGGACACAATGGACAGGACTTACCCACTGACTATCAGCAATGGGATAAATTATACCTGCCTCAAGGAGCTTTAGTATTTCCTTTCTTACCACTTCTTTCATCTTAGGATTCAGCCGTCGTTGGTGATCACGAACTGGTTTGGCATCTTTCTCCAAATTTATTTTGTGTTGACATAGTGTGGGACTAATGCCCTTAAGATCATCGAGAGTATATCCAATAGCAGCACGGTGCTTCTTCAGAGTTTTCAATAATCTCTCTTCTTCATGCTCTGAAAGGTTAGCACTAATAATAACAGGATATATCTTTTTCTCATCAAGATAAGCATATTTAAGAGTATCAGCTAATGGTTTGAGCTCAAACACGGGATCACCCTTGGGTGGAGGAGGATCCCCTAGGATTTCAACAGGCAAATTGTGTTTCAGGATGGGTTCCTGTTTAAAGAATACTTCATCTATTTCCCTTCTTTCATTCATAAACATATCATTTTCATGGTCTAGCAAATACTGTTCTAAAGGATCACTAGGAGGCACGGCAATAGAAGCAAGACCAATAATTTCATCTTTACTAGGAAATTCCTCTTCACAGTGTTGTCAACGAAATTTGGAGAAATTAAATTCATGAGACATATCACCTAAACCAATAGTAACAACATCCTTTTCGCAATCTATCTTAGCATTAACTGTGTTCAAGAAGGGTCTACCAAATATAATGGGACAAAAGCTATCTTGTGGGGAACCAAGAACAAGAAAATCAGTAGGATATTTAGTTTTCCCACACAAGACTTCAACATCTCTAACAATTCCAATTGGTGAAATAGTATCTCTATTGGCAAGTTTAATTGTGACATCAATATCTTCTATCTCAGCAGGTGCAATATCATGCATAATTTCTTTGTATAAGTCATGAGGTATAGCACTAGCACTGGCACCCATATCACATAAGCCATGATAACAATGATCTCCTATTTTAACAGAAATAACAGGCATGCCTACCACGGGTCTATGTTTATCTTTAGCACAAGGTTTAGCAATTCTAGCAGTCTCATCACAGAAATGAATAACATGCCCATCAATATTATCAGACAAGAGATCTTTAACAATAGCAATATTAGGTTCAACTTTAATTTGCTCAGGAGGTGTATAGGTTCTAATATTGCTTTTACGAACCACAGTTGAAGCTTTAGCATGATCTTTTATCCTAACAGGAAAAGGTGGTTTCTCAACATAAGCAGTAGGAACAATAGGATCATTATAAGTGACAGTCTTTTCTTCAACTTTAATAGGTGCAGCTACTTTTACTTCTATGGGAGGATGATATTTAAACCACTTCTCCCTAGGGAGATCAACATGAGTAGCAAAAGATTCACAGAAAGAAGCTACTATTTCAGAGTCAAGTCCATATTTAGTGCTAAATTTACGGAAAACATCGGTATCCATAAAAGATTTAACACAATCAAACTTAGGTGTCATACCTGACTTCTTACCTTCGTCGAGGTCCCAATCTTCAGAGTTGCGTTTAATTCTTTCCAATAAATCCCATTTGAATTCAATAGTCTTCATCATAAAAGAGCCAGCACAAGAAGTATCGAGCATGGTGCGATTGTTATCAGAAAGCTGAGCATATAAATTTTGAATAATTATTTCTCTTGGAAGCTCATGATTGGGGCATGAATATAACATTGATTTAAGCCTCCCCCAAGCTTGAGCGATGCTTTCTCCTTCGCGAGGCCAAAAATTATATATATAATTGCGATCACGATGAACAAGATGCATAGGATAAAACTTCTGATGAAATTCCAATTTCAATCGTTTGTAGTTCCATGATCCCATATCATCACATAGCCTATACCATGTCAATGCATCTCCCTTCAAAGATAAAGGGAAGACCTTCTTCTTAATAACATCATCGGGCACACCAGCAAGCTTAAATAATCCACAAACTTCATCCACACATATTAGGTGCTCATCAGGATGCATTGTTCCATCTCCTGTAAAAGGATTAGCTAGCAGTTTTTCTATCATACCCAAAGGAATCTCAAAGTAGACATTTTCATTTTCAGTAGGTTCAATAGGTTGAGGAGCAACTCTTTGCTCTACTGGTCGGGGTGAAGATACCCCGAACAAGCCCCTCAGAGGATTACTTTCCATAGTAACAAGAGACAGTAAATTTCAGCACACTATATAAATTTTTCCTTACCAAATTCCAAATACCAACGGTGCTTCACTCCCCGGCAACAGCGCCAGAAAAGAGTCTTAATGACCCACAAGTATAGGGGTCTATCGTAGTCCTTTCGATAAATAAGAGTGTCGAACCCAACGAGGAGCAGAAGGAAATGATCAGCGGTTTTCAGCAAGGAATTCTCTGCAAGCACTGAAATTATAGGTGGCAGATAGTTTTGTGATAAGATAATTTGTAACAAGCAACAAGTAACAAAAGTAAATAAGTGCAGCAAGGTGGCCCAATCCTTTTTATAGCAAAGGACAAGCCTGGACAAATTCTTATATAGAGAAAAGCGCTCCCGAGGACACATGGGAATTATCGTCAAGCTAGTTTTCATCACATTCATATGATTCGCGTTCGGTACTTTGATAATTTGGTATGTGGGTGGACCGGTGCTAGGGTACAGCCCTTACTTGGACAAGCATCCCACTTATGATTAACCTCTATTGCAAGCATCCGCAACTACAACAAAAGTATTAAGGTAAACCAAACCATAGCATGAAACATATGGATCCAAATCAGCCCCTTACGAAGCAACGCATAAACTAGGGTTTAGGGTTCTGTCACTCTAGCAACCCATCATCTACTTATTACTTCCAATTGCCTTCCTCTAGGCCCAAATAATGGTGAAGTGTCATGTAGTCGATGTTCAGATAACACCACTAGAGGAGAGACAACATACATCTCATCAAAATATCGAACGAATACCAAATTCACATGACTACTAATAGCAAGACTTCTCCCATGTCCTCAGGAACAAACGTAACTACTCACAAAGCATATTTATGTTCATAATCAGAGGAGTATTAATATGCATAAAGGATCTGAACATATGATATTCCACCAAATAAACCAACTAGCATCAACTACAAGGAGTAATCAACACTACTAGCAACCTACAGGTACCAATCCCAGACTTAGAGACAAGAATTGGATACAAGAGATGAACTAGGGTTTGAGAGGAGATGGTGCTGGTGAAGATGTTGATGGAGATTGCCCTCTCCCGGTGAGAGGAGCATTTGTGATGACGATGGCGGTGATTTCCCCCTCCCGGAGGGAAGTTTCCCCGACAGAACAGCTCCGCCGGAGCCCTAGATTGGTTCCGCCAAGGTTCTGCCTCGTGGTGGCGGAGTCTTGTCTCGAAAGCTGGCTGATGATTTTTTCCTCATCGAAAGACTCCATATAGCAGAAGATGGGCATCGGAGGGCCACCAGGGGGCCCACGAGGCAGGGGGTGCGCCCAGGGGGTAGGGCGCGCCCCCACCCTCGTGGGCAGGGTGTGGCCTCCCTCCGGAACTTCTTGCGCTCAGTATTTTTTATATATTCTGAAAATGACTTCCGTGAAGTTTCGAGACTTTTGGAGCTGTGCAGAATAGGTCTCTAATATTTGCTCCTTTTCCAGCCCAGAATCCCAGCTGCCGACATTCTCCCTCTTTATGTAAACCTTGTAAAACAAGAGAGAATAGGCATAAGTATTGTGACATAATGTGTAATAACATCCCATAATGCAATAAATATCGATATAAAAGCATGATGAAAAATGTACGTATCAGCCTCCTCTTGTGGCAGCCTCCCTCTCTCTACTATGGCCCAATAGGCCCATTAACTTTCCCGGGGGGTTCCGGTAGCCTACCGGTACTCCGAAAAATCCCCGAACCTTATCGAAACCATTCCGCTATCCGTATATAACCTTCCAATATATCAATCTTTACCTCTCGACCATTTTGAGACTCCTCGTCATGTCCGTGATCTCATCTAGGACTCCGAACAAACTTTGGTCACCAAAACACATAACTCATAATACAAATCGTCATCGAACGTTAAGCGTGTGGGCCCTACAATTTCGATAACTATGTAGACATGACCGAGACACATCTCCGGTCAATAACCAATAATGGAACCTGGATGCTCATATTGGTTCCTACATATTCTAAGAAGATCTTTATCGGTCAAACCGCATAACAACATACGTCATTCCCTTTGTCATCGGTATGTTACTTGCCCAAGATTCGATCGTCTGTATCCTCATACCTAGTTCAATCTCGTTACCGGCAAGTCTCTTTACTCGTTCCGTAATGCATCTTCTCGCAACTAACTCATTAGTCACATTGCTTGCAAGGCTTATAGTGATGTGCATTACCGAGAGGGCCTAGAGATACCTCTCCAATACACAGAGTGACAAATCCTAATCTTGATGTATGCCAACTCAACAAACACCTTCGGAGACACCTGTAGAGCATCTTTATAATCACCCAGTTATGTTATGACGTTTGATAGCACACAAGGTGTTCCTCTGATATTCGGGAGTTGCATAATCTCATAGTGAAAGGAATATGTATAAGTTATGAAGAAATTAATAGCAATAAACTAGGGACAATTGCACTTTTGCCCCTAGTTGGAACCTACCCACGGGTTTTGCCCTTACTTTTCGACTCTGCTCAGTTTTTCCCATAGATTTGCCCCTAGGTCGCCCGAATGCCCTTTGACCGTTTGACCAATACTTTGAAAATTCCTAAAAAAATTCATATGAACTCGAAAAAATGCAAATAAGATATCAAAATGTTCAGAGAAACATTACCTTTATGTGTATGTCATTTGCATTCAGGACAAAAGTACCGTTTAAACTACCTAAGGTTATTAATGTTATTAACATTATTAAAAATAAAAAGGTATAAACAGTACTTTTTTAGGAATAAAAATTACATGCAAATGTAGGTGACATTTTCTGAACAATCTGATATCTTTTTTGCATTTTTCTGAGTTCATATCAACTTGTTATGAACAGTCGTTTGAACATTTATAACACATTGATATGAACTCAGAAAAATGCAAAAAAGATATCAGGATGTTTAGAAAAGATCACCTACATTTGCATGTAATTTTTATTACTGAAAAAATATTGTTTATACCTTTTTTGTTAATAATGTTAAAAACACTAATAACCTTAGGTAGTTTAAACAGTACTTTTGTCCTTAATGCAAATGATATGCACATAAAGGTAATGTTTATCCGAACATTTTAATATCTTATTGGCATTTTTCTGAGTTCATATCAATTTGTTATGAATTTTCAAAGTATTGGTCAAATGGTCAAAGGGCATTCGGGCGACCTCGGAGGAAAATCTAAGGGCAAGACTGAGCAGAGTCGAAAAGTAAAGGCAAAACCTGTGGGTATGTTCCAACTAGGGGTAAAAATGCATTTGTCCCATCAAACTAAAGGATCATAATGCTAAGCTAACGGATGGGTCTTGTCCATCATATCATTCTCTAATGATGTGATCTCGTTCATCAAATGACAACACATGTCTATGGTCAGGAAACTTAACCATCTTTGATTAACGAGCTAGTCAAGTAGAGGCATACTAGGGACACTCTGTTTGTCTATGTATTCACACATGTACTAAGTTTCTGGTTAATACAATTCTAGCATTAATAATAAATATTTATCATGATATAAGGAAATATAAATAACAACTTTATTATTGCCTCTAGGGCATATTTCCTTCAGTCTCCCACTTGTACTAGAGTCAATAATCTAGATTACATAGTAACTAGCACATATGCCCGTGCGTTGCAACGGGAGAAATATTTTTTCGAGAAGCAATGAGAGAGATATATTATGTGTTTACCAAAAACAGTATCAACGGTATCCACAATGGTGGGGCGATAGAGCGAGGAGCTGTGGTTTTCTCGCGAATCATGTTTGTCCCGCGAGATCTTGATAGTGGTGACATTAGTCGGCATGGCGGCGACCAGCCAACTTGTGTTTTTTCCTTCAGGTTCACCTCCATCTCAGGGTAGTGGTTGTCTCCTCATTTGGTAGATGCGTGGTGACCCTCGGGGCACGGTTGCTTCGACCATTCTCTTTTATTGGCATGTGCCCACAATATATTTCAATTATAGCAAACAAGCATATTCTCTTTTATCGTCAAATAGCGTGTGGGACACCAAACAGTTCACATCTGGGCCAACCCATTGACAGGCACCAAAATGACCTATGTTTGTAAGGCACGATATAAATTTAAAAAATGACGTGTTGAAGGATCGAACTCGCGACCTCAAAAACTCATCCACGGGCTGCAAACCGACCAATTAGTATTTAACAATATGTTGCAGCGTCAGATTCGAATTTTGTCTGTTTTTTCGAAAATAAATTAATATTTATTAATGCAAAATATTTTTGAAAACATGAACAATTTTTGAAACCCCGAACAGTTTTAAAAAATGTGAACCATTTTATTAAAATGTCGTTCATATTTGGAAAAAGATGAACATCATTTGAAACAGGTAGATTTTTCTTTAAAGTTCTTAAACATTTTTTGACAACATGAAACTTTTGAAAAAAACATGAACATTTGTTGAATGTGTGAACATGGTTTGAACATTTAGAACAAGTTCAGAAAATGTGTTTTTTTAACCATGAACATTATTTTGAATTTGCGAATATTTTACAAAAACAATATTTAAAATCTGTAATATTTTTAAATGCAACTTATTTTGGAAATCTTAATTTTTTGTAATACACAAACATTTTTGAAAAAGCGGAAACATTTTTCAAATTTTGAACACATTTTGGAACGGAAAAAATTAAAATTTTGAACATTTTACAAAGAGGAACAAAAAAATAAATTTTGATTTTTTTCTTCTAAAATATGGAAGGAAATTGAAACTTCGAACTATTTTTTCAATATTTAATTTACGTGAAAAGGTAAAATAATCTAAAATTGGTAGGAAAAAAGAATCATGGAAGAAAAAGAAAAAAGAACAGGAAAAAAGAAAAAAAAGAACACAGAGAAAAATAAAATGGGCCAGCCCAATTTTGGGCGTGCTGTGTGAACTTCCAACTATTTGAGAGTGCATATGGAAAATGGGCCTTATCTAAATTTAAAAAAATGACGTATTGAAAGATTGAACTCGCGACCTCAAAAAATCGACTATCGACTGCTAGCCACTCGAACAAATGTGTCCTGCTAACCAATTAATAATTAAGAATATGTTGTAGTAGCAGATTCACATTTTTTCTGAATTTTATGAATATAAATTAATATTTATCAATTGCCAAATATTTTTGGAAACATGGATAATTTTTGAAACCCCGAACAGTTTTAAAAAATATGAACCATTTTTTTAAAATTTATTCAGTTTTGGAAAATGAAGAACAGAAATTTAAATTGGTAGATTTTTATAAAAAAATCCTTAAACATTTCTTGACATCATGATCCTTTTGAAAAACACAAACATTTGTTGAATGTGTGAACATGTTTTGAACATTTAGAAAAAGTTCAGAACATATGTTTTTGAACCACAAACATTATTTTGAATTTGCGACCATTTCACTAAAACAAGAATTTTTAAAAATATGGAATATTTTTTAAAATGCAACTTATTTGAAAATTTTGATTTCTCATTGTAATACACAAACATTTTTTTAAATGGGAGCATTTTTAATTTTGAACACATTTTGAAATGGGAACAAAACTAATTGAACTTTTGAGCATTTTATAAGATATGAATAAAAAAATTATATTCTGACATTTATCTAAATATGCCAAAATTGAAATTTGGGACGATTGTTTCAAGATTTTAATTGTCGAAAAAGGGAAAATAATCTAAAATTGGTAGGAAAAAGAATCACTGAATAAAAAGAGAAATGACTAAAATAGAAACAAAACACGGAGAAAAAGAAAATGGGCTGGCCCAGTCTTCGGCGTCCTGTGCGAAGTTCCAACTATTTGATGCTGCGTGCGGCAAATAGGTTTTCGCAGCTGTCTGGGCAGATAAATATGTGGGCTGGCTTAGCCGAGCCACTGCGCGCGGCCCATGTACGAAAATTATTTTATCTTTTCTAGCAGACGGATGGACAAAAATTTAGTACCACCTCAGATAGAAAAAAACTTTACGTGGGTGTACGGATGAAAAAATCGGAGAAACGCACCTTGCTTTATTAGTAGGTATAGATGATTCTAGCACCCATGGAGTCTTGGTGTTGATCATGTTTTGCTCCTGAGAGAGGCTTAATCAACGGGTTTGCAACATTCATATCCATACGTATGTTGCCAATCTCTATGTCTCCCTCCTTGACTTGATCATGGATGGAATTGAAGCGTCTCTTGATGTGTTTGGTTCTCTTGTGAAATCTGGATTCCTTCGCCAAGGCAATTGCTTCAGTATTGTCACAAAAGATTTTTATTAGACCCAATGCACTAGGTATTACACCTAGATCGGATATGAACTCCTTCATCCAGACTCCTTCATATGTGATTCCGAAGCAGCTATGTACTCCGCTTCACACATAGATCCCGCCACGACGCTCTACTTGGAACTGCACCAACTTACAGCTCCACCATTCAAAATAAATACGTATCCGGTTTGCAACTTAGAGTCATTTGGATCAGTGTCAAAGCTTGCACCGATGTAACCATTTATGACAAGCTCTTTGTCACCCCCATAAACGAGAAACATATCCTTAGTCATTTTCATACATTTCAGGATGTTCTTAACCACTGTCTAGTGATCCACTCCTGGATGACTTTGGTACCTCCATGCTAAACTTATAGCAAGGCACACACCAAGTCTAGTACACAGCATTGCATACATGATAGAACCTATGGCTGAGGCATAGGGAATGACTTTCATTTTCTCTCTATCTTCAGCAGTGGTCGGGCATTGAGTCTGACTCAACTTCACACCTTGTAACACAGGCAAGAACCCTTTCTTTGACTAATCCATTTTGAACTTCTTCAAAACTTTATCAAGGTATGTGCTTTGTGAAAGTCCAATTAAGCATCTTGATCCATCTCTATAGATCTTGATGCCCAATATATAAGCAGCTTCACCGAGGTCTTTCGTTGAAAAATTCTTATTCAAGTATCCTTTTATGCTATCCAGAAATTTTGTATTATTTGCAATCAACAATATGTCATCCACATATAATATTAGAAATGCTACAGAGCTCCCACTCACTTTCTTGTAAATACAGGCTTCTCCAAAAGTCTGTATAAAAGCATATTCATTGATCACACTATCAAAGTGTATATTCCAGCTCCGAGAGGCATGCACCAGTCCATAAATGGATCGCTGGAGCTTGCACACTTTGTTAGCACCTTTAGGATCGACAAAACCTTCTAGTTGCATCATATACAACTCTTCTTTAAGATATCCATTAAGGAATGCAGTTTTGACATCCATTTGCCAAATTTCATAATCATAAAATGTGGCAATTGCTAACATGATTCGGACAGACTTAAGCATCGCTACGGGTGAGAAGGTCTCATCGTAGTCAACTCCTTGAACTTGTCGAAAACCTTTCGCAACTAGTCGAGCTTTGTAGACAGTAACATTACCGTCAGCGTCAGTCTTTTTATTGAAGATCCATTTATTCTCTATTGCTTGCCAATCATCGGGCAAGTCAACCAAAGTCCACACTTTGTTCTCATGCATGGATCCCATCTCAGATTTCATGGCCTCAAGTCATTTCGCAGAATCTGGGCTCATCATCGCTTCCTCATAGTTTGTAGGCTCGTCATGGTCTAGTAACATGACTTCCAGAACAGGATTACCATACCACTCTGGTGTGGCTTGTACTCTGGTTGACCTACGAGGTTCGGTAGTAACTTGATCTGAAGTTTCATGTTCATCATCATTAGCTACCTCACTAATTGGTGTAGGAATCACTCGAACTGATCTCTGCGATGAACCACTTTCCAATTCCGGAGAAGGTACAATTGCCTCATCAAGTTCTACTTTCCACCCACTCACTTCTTTTGAGAGAAACTCCTTCTCTAGAAAGGATTCATTCTTAGCAACAAATATCTTGCCTTCGGATCTATGATAGAAGGTGTAACCAACAGACTCCTTTGGGTATCCTATGAAGACACATTTCTCCGATTTGGGTTCGAGCTTATCAGGTTGAAGCTTTTTCACATAAGCATCGCAGCCCTAAACTTTAAGAAACGACAACTTTGCTTTCTTGCCAAACCATTGTTCATAAGGCGTCATCTCAACGGATTTCGATGGTGCCCTATTTAACGTGAATGCAGCCTTCTCTAAAGCATAACCCCAAAGCGATAGTGGTAAATCAGTAAGAGACATCATAGATCACACCATATCTAATAAAGTACGGTTACGACGTTCGGACACCATTATGATGTGGTGTTCGAGGTGGCGTGAGTTGCGAAACTATTCCACATTGTTTCAAATGAAGACCAAACTCATAACTCAAATATTCTCCTCCACAATCAGATCGTAGAAACTTTATTTTCTTGTTACGATGATTTTCCACTTCACTCTGAAATTCTTTGAACTTCTCAAATGTTTCAGACTTATGTTTCATTAAGTAAATATACCCATATTTGCTCATATCATCTGTGAAGGTCAGAAAATAACAATACCCGCCGCGAGCCTCAACACTCATTAGACTGCATACATCAGTATGTATTATTTCCAATAAGTCAGTGGCTCGCTCCATTGTTCCGGAGAACAGAGTCTTAGTCATTTTGCCGATGAGGCATGGTTCGCAAGCATCAAGTGATTACAAAAGTCCATCAGCATGGATTTTCTTCATGCGCTTTACACATAGCGGTTGCATTTCGTACAATAAAGCAACAACCAATTTGGTTCCTGCCAGTTGTCGATAACTGTTACAAAACATGATCATCTCATACAACAATTTATATCTCATCACGTCTTGACCATATCACATCACAACATTCCCTGCAAAAACAAGTTAGACGTCGTCTACTTTGTTGTTGCAAGTTTTACGTGGCTGCTCGGGCTTCTAGCAAGAACCATTCTTACCTACGCATCAAAAAACCACAATGATCTTTCATCAAGTGTGTTGTTTTAACCTTCAACAAGGACCGGCCGTAGTCAAACTCGTTTCAACTAAAGTTGGAGAAACAGACACCCGACAGCCACCTGTGTGCAAAGCACGTCGGTAGAACCAGTCTCATGAACGCGGTCATGTAATGTCAATCCGGGCCGCTTCATCCAACAATACCGCCGAATCAAAGTAAGACGTTGGTGGTAAGTAGTATGACTATTATCGCCCACAACTCTTTGTGTTCTACTCGTGCATATCATCTATGCATAAACCTAGCTCGGATGCCATTGTTGGGGAACGTAACATGCAATTTCAAAAAGTTTCCAACGATCATGCAAGATCTATCAAGGAGATGCATAGCAACGAGACGTGGAGAGTGTGTCCACGTACCCTCATAGACCGAGAGCGGAAGCGTTATGTTAACGTGGTTGATGTAGTCGAACGTCTTCACGATCCAACCGATCCAAGTACCGAACATACGGCACCTCCGTGTTCAGCACATGTTTAGCTTGATGATGTCACTCGAGCTCTTGATCCAATATAGGTTCGAGGGAGAGTTCCATCAGCACGACAGCGTGGCGACGGTGTTGGTGATGTAATCTGCGCATGGCTTCGCCTAAGCACTACGACGCTATGACCGGAGTAGTAAACTGTGGAGGGGGCACCACACACGGCAAAGAAACAACTGTTGTGTCTTTGGGGTGCCCCTTGCCCACGTATATAAAGGAGGGGGAGGAGGAGGTGGCCGGCCCAAGGGGTCCGCGCCAAGGGGGGAGTCCTACTTGGACTCCCAGACCAAGTAGGATTCGCGCCCCCCCCCCAGCTCATTCCTTCCAACGGAGAGGGGAAAGGGGAAAGGGGGAGAGGGAGAAGGAAAGGGGGGTCGCGTCCCCCACCCCTTGTCCAATTCGGATTGGGCTTAGGGGGGGCGCTCCTACTCTTGTGGCAGCCTCCCTCTCTCTACTATGGCCCAATAGGCCCATTAACTTTCCCGGGGGGTTCGGGTAGCCTACCGGTACTTCGAAAAATCCCCGAACCTTATCGAAACCATTCCGGTATCCGTATATAACCTTCCAATATATCAATATTTACCTCTCGACCATTTCGAGACTCCTCGTCATGTCTGTGATCTTATCCGGGACTCCAAACAACCTTCGGTCACCAAAGCACATAACTCATAATACAAAATCGTCATCGAACGTTAAGCATGCGGACCCTACGAGTTCGAGAACTGTGTAGACATGACCGAGACACATCTCCGGTCAATAACCAATAGCGGAACCTGGATGCTCATATTGGTTCCTACATATTCTAGGAAGATCTTTATCGGTCAAACCGCATAACAACATACGTCATTCCCTTTGTCATCGGTATGTTACTTGCCCGAGATTCGATCGTCGATATCCTCATACCTAGTTCAATCTCGTTATCGGCAAGTCTCTTTACTCACTCCGTAATGCCTCATCCCGCAACTAACTCATTAGTCACATTGCTTGCAAGGCTTATAGTGATGTGCATTACCGAGAGGGCCCAGAGATACCTCTACGATACACGGAGTGACAAATACTAATCTTGATCTATGCCAACTCAACAAACACCTTCGGAGACACCTATAGAGCATCTTTATAATCACCCAGTTACGTTGTGATGTTTGATAGCACACAAGGTGTTCCTTCTGTATTCGGGAGTTGCATAATCTAATAGTCAGAGGAATATGTATAAGTTATGAAGAAAGCAATAGCAATAAAACTAAATGATCATAATGCTAAGCTAACGGATGGTTCCTGTCCATCACATCACTCTCTAATGATGTGATCCCGTTCATCAAATGACAACACATGTCTATGGTCAAGAAACTTAACCATCTTTGATTAATGAGCTAGTCAAGTAGAGGCATACTAGGGACACTCTGTTTGTCTATGTATTCACACATGTACTAAGTTTCCGGTTAATACAAGTCTAGCATGAATAATAAACATTTATCATGATATAAGGAAATATAAATAACAACTTTACTATTGCCTCTAGGGCATATTTCCTTCATGACGCACCAGGCATGGGTTGCATTGGCCAGAACTAAGATCCAGATTGGATCCTCCAGCAACTTTAGCTTCTACATGCCTAGTTAGATCTTCGTTTTCTAATCCATGAAATTTTGTTGCCAATGTCGCGAGCCACCTTGAGCCTATCAAAACCTTTGCACTAGGCGGAGCCTTATTTTTCGTCAACTTGGAGTTCGTCACCAACACACGCGAGAGCTCATCCTCAGTGGTCTGGTTTCCATGCAAGCCGGCACATGGTTCGGTCTTCTGCAACCCACCCACCTCCCACTTAATCACTAAGGGCTTATTCGGTTGCAAGGGGTTGAAGGGGTTTGGAGTGGATTGGAGAGGATTAAATCCCCTACAAGTCAAATTCCCCTTCAATCCTATCCAAGAGAGGTTTAACCGAACAAGGCCTAATGTGGAAATGATCCAGGACATCCTCAAAGAGCATGATGAGCCCAAGGACGAGATGGAGGAAGATGGAGTAGCATCCAATTGCCCCGTCGAGGACACGATACCAACATGTCTCCGCCTGTGGTAGGCTACAACCTTCTCTGAGCTCCACTTCAACATCATGTCAGGTGACGAGCCTATCGATGAGATAGAAGAAAATGGGGGCAACATCTAGTTTTCCCGTGGCGACCTTACTCTCGACCCTTCTGTGGTAGACCACATCTTGCTACATGGTCAACAGTGCCACCAACGCTAGCGCAGAAACAAAAGAGACCTAGGACATGATCCCCACCTACCAGGACGACAACACCCTCGCCTCCCTCACCATGTTGGTGCTAGGTACCGATGAGCCCAAGAAAACTTAAAAAAAATCTGCAAGAACAAATTGCAAATCTACTGACATCAGTAGCGGTAGTGCAACCGTATGCTCCAGCAACAATCCACATTGTTGGCGTCAAGAGAACCATTTCAAGACCGGGCACTGCGATGCCTCTCGGCTGAAGCAGCAAATGAGCTGGATCCTTTGAGTCGGTCTGCCCGCCACACTATTCAGGGCAAAGCTCTGCCCCGTTCGATAGCGTTTTGCACCCCGGCCAAATCCTCGAGGCGGCAACCGTAGAGTTGGGAAATATCCAACTTCCTAAAGATCAGCCCGACAGAGAGGCCTTCAACACGGCCGTCCACCTCCCTCCTGAAGACGGCAGTGGTGTAGCAGGCCCAATACAACAAGTCCAGGAGCAAGGTGGCGACACGGACACATCAACAAGTTGTTCATATTAGTAGTTTAAAAAAAGCGCTTCAACCCCTAAAAATAGCTATTCATATTAGTTTTGGGGCATGCTACGCGTCGGTCGGCTGATCTTTTCAAAAGATCCGCCGGTTCGGGAGCCGTCCGATCTATATTACCCACCATACGATCCCAATGTACAAGCTATCGTCTCGCTTAAAGCGAAAAATAGCTCGCGTGTTGTTTCATAAGCACGATAGGACAACTCTCGCGTACTAGTGCGTTCTCCTGGCGAGCCCATTAGTGAGAGTTGGAATGCTTTTCCCGTGGCTTTGAACCTCTCGTCGGAGGTTCTATTTAGTTTTCCTTTTCTCCCATTAAGTTTATCCAATTTTCTGTTTTATTTTCCTTTCTTTTCATTTTTTATTCTTTGAAATACATGTTGAATATTTTTCCTCTTTTTAATAAGCGATTTTCTAAAATTGAAGGACATTGTTTTAATTGTGTGAACATTTTTCAAATTAGGGAGACTTTTGTAACACCCCGGATGTAATTTACCTTATCTGTATTCCAACTCTTGCCATTTCCGGCACTAAGTTATGTCATTTCCTCGTTGTCGGGTTTTTGTCTCTGTGTGTTTTGTCTTTGTCATGCATCTCATATCATGTCATCATGTGCATTGCATTTGCATACGTGTTCATCTCATGCATCCGAGCATTTTCCCCGTTGTCCGTTTTGCATTCCGGCGCTCCTATGTCCTCCGGTGGTCCTTTCCACCTCTTTTCGTGTGCAGGTGTTCACTCTATTTTTAAGTTTTATTTAAGTAAACCATGCACAATGCATAGGACTACCCCCCCCCCCATTTTCAAATTTAAAATTTTTAGACCTTTTAATTGACATAGATACAAATACTCTACCAGGATGATGCACAAGAAAAGGTCAGGATAGCTCAGTTGGTAGAGCAGAGGACTGAAAATCCTCGTGTCACCAATTCAAATCTGGTTCCTGGCAGAGAAAAAAAAGATCCACCGAATAGGTATTGATCCAAATACCTCGAGATGGATTGTGATACATATTCATTAATAATATTTATTCATCTAAGTGGATAAATCATAATATAAATATAGAGGCACCGCCTGTCGAGTTTCGTGCCATTTGGACATTGTTTGATACTCCAACGGTTAACCGAGGGACCGAAAAGGCCTCGTGTGTGTTGCAGCCCAACACCCCTCCAAAGTGGCCCAAAACCCACATAAACCTCCTCCATTATCTAGAGCGTTCGATCACGATTGTGTGGCCGAAAACTGTGCTCAATTTGGAGCTCCCTAGCTCCCTCTACCTCTATAAATAGGCCTCCCCTCGAAAATCCCGGGACTCTTCTTCCCCGAACCCCTAGAAATTCATCCCCGCTACCGAACACGTCCGGTTCCCACCGGACGAGTCGCCGCCGCCGCCCGCAGCCAATCGGAGGCTACCACGTGGCCGGCCGCCTCCTCCCACCATCGCGGCCCGCCCGGCCCGTAGCCGGCCCCCGAGGGCCCGAGGCGCGCCGCTCATCTCCTTCCTCCTACGCCGCCCGCACCCTGGAGCGCCGCCGCCTCCGCGTCCCTCGCCGGCGTCGACGCCCGACCTCACTGCCGTGCTACCTTCACCGCCCGTCGCCCTCGACGGCCAGATCCGTCGCGGAGCCGCGCCCCCGCGGTCTGTCGCCGCCCCGATGAGCTCCCCGGGCCGGACCCGTCGTCTCCGGCGCCTCCCAAGCTCTGGCCAGCCCTCCTCCAGCGACCTCGAGCACAAGTCCGACGAGTTCGGATGCGGCAACCTCGGGACGTGTGCGAACCCTAGATCTCGAGGGTTGACTTTCTC